>NW_026125354.1:0-265741 GCF_943737965.1 Phodopus roborovskii | reverse complement strand
ACTATAATATCTCCACTGTGTCTCTTATTCTTCAGTATTGTTTAGCTATCATTTTTTTTCTGTTTCTGATTAAATTTAATATTATTATTTTAATTTTTCTGTGAAGAATATGTTGGTTTCTATAAGGTTTAATTGAATCTGTAGGTTGCTTTTGGGAGAATAGCCATTTTCAAATATTAGTCCAATTGATATATTAACAAAGGAGATCTTTCCATCTTCTTATGTCTTCACCTTTTTTTCTGTGTCTTAAAGTTTTTATTATACAAGTCTATCACTTGCTTAATTGAGTTAGCCATCATAATTTTTTTAGGGTATTTTAGAGTAATATTTCCCAAATTTCTCTCTCAGCATGTTTGGACATTTGTATACAGAAAGGCTATTGAATTTTGTATGTCAAGTTTTGCATCCTCCTATCACTTTTGCTGATGCTAAAATCAGATGTTGGAAGTTTTTGGGTGGAGTTTTTAAGAGTCTTTATGCATAAATTCATATAAACTAAAATTCAAGCTTTATCTTTACAAGGTGTCACAACTCGTTGGATATTTTGTGCATGGAGTTTTTAAGAATTAACATTTTTCTTTAATCTGAGCTATTAATTTCTCTTTACCTTTTCTCTTCACCTCTGAAATTCTCTTCCACTTTTACCCCTGTTGAGAGCTTTATCTTGAGGTTTTGTTTGACATCCTGAGTTTCTTACTTCAGTTTTATTTCGGGTGTGGGTTTTCCCACGATTCTTATTTCTTTCTCAAATTTCACTTTCATGTCTTTGTTTCCTTACTACATCCATCTGTTTATTTTTCTTATAAAGTATTTTCATTTAATCCAGCAAATTTCAGATGGGGTATAATTATTATTACCCCACTTAGTTGTTTACTATATTATTTTCTTCTATGTTTTTGACATTTGCTTGTTTTTCCCATTTGTAGATATAAATATTTTAGGAAACCATAATGCTTTTAAAATGTCATCACATATTATTTCTCATCTATATCAAAATATCACACCTGTAGGTATGGAATCAGTAACCGAAGGAGATGCATTGAAATATTGTCTGACTTTTCCCACTTTCTTGCTTTATACACTTATTTTATTTACGTCGTATGTGATTTTGTGGGTGTGTGTGTGTGTGTGGTGTGAGTATGAAGGTTGAACAACATTTAGAAGTTTTTCTTTGCACTTTCTTTTGACAAAAATAGATACCTACAACAGAAGTGGATTGATGATGGACTCCATGTATTTATACTTTTAGGCTATAATAATCAACCTACTTATAAAAAGAACTGTTTCCGAGTTGAAAAGTTACAGAGATCCTCACAAATGTGTACATGATGTGTATGTAACCTTCATGTTCAACAATCACTTAAAATATAATAGAATAATTGTATTTTTTGTCCTGTGCAAATTGTAGAAAAGATAGCCACATAGAGGTGTCATGCCATTTGTCATCAGCAGACACCTCTGAATTATTGATATCCCTTTATTCACTGGGGGAACTGACATTTGTAGAACTTGTACTACTGCCTTGGTCTCTAGCTTCATGCGTTTTCTTCAATGCAGTTATTTTCAGAGATTAATGCCTTAAAATGTGAAGTTGAACATTCTAGATGAGTTAAGCCAAATATTTATCACGGAGCAATTAGAGCAAACAGAACTGCTAAAAACTGTCACAATATCTAAAATTATATGTTAAAATTTAGAAGTGACAATGAATGTAAAAAAGGGACTTATGGGAAGGAGGGAGAAAGTACAAGGACAGGAGGGGGGCAAGGGTGAAGGTGTTAGCAATCAGTGTGCAGCACATATATTTTGGAAATTGTGGTTGAAGAGTCACTCACTCAGTCCTTATTTATTTTGTTTTAAATTTTATTTTCTAATTTTATTTAAGGTTTTGTGTATGGGCGTTTGTCTGTATGTATATTTATGTACCATGTACATTCCTGAGAGGCTCAGGAGGCCAGAAAGGGTGGCATTGCAGTTCCTGGCATTGGAAATACAGATGGTTTGTGAATCACCTTGTGGGTATTGGAAATTAAAACTGGGTCACTGGAAGAGCAGCTGGTATTCTTAACTGCTGAGCCATCTCTCCAGGTCTTAATTAAAACCAAACACAAAAACATGTAATACAGAAGACTCCATTTCTCTGACTTCTCCTTAATACCTGTGATTCTAGACTCTAACCAATTTCACGATCTCTCTCTCTCTCTCTCTCTCTCTCTCTCTCTCTCTCTCTCTCTCTCTCTCTCTCTCTCCCAGAGACAAAAACTGAATGTCAACTAATAAAATGCAGTAAGAAAAGCGAACGAAAATATAATTAATTAATTTAATACATCCCCTTGTCTGTTTGTTTTAGTTTCCTGTGCTTTAAAGTGTTATCCAACAAACACTGTCTATACCTACTTTCTATAAATAGATGGACCTAGAGATCTCTATGTTAAGGGCTGGAAGTCCAACACTACTGGTTAAATGCTACATGTTTTCTCTTTTGTATGTAGAGGTTTAAAATGTATAACTGAATGTGACTGGGATTGGCACAACTTCTGGTTATTATATCTTTTGGAAAGTTCTTACTGGTTCTCATAATCAGTAGTAGTAAGTTCTAGCTTTTCAGCACAGTGGGGTATCCATAGTTCAGGAATAACCATATACTCTATGAAAAACTATAAGAGTGTTTTAATTTTCTAAATACAGAATAATGACAAGAATATAGAAGTTTTAAAATATTCTGAATTTTCATATATACATTGTATATGTAAAAAATTATTATAATATAACCCAATGAAGATGCATTATTAAAAACAAATATATTATAAACTATATTTAACAAGAGTGTAGACTTCAAAATAAAGTATGGATTCAATATGAACAAAATATTTACATAATTAGACCATGGTTAAATAGTATCTGGAATATAATTAGTTTAAACTTGGAATATGTTATAAAAATGTAAACCTTAGTTATTACATAATATTGGAAAACTATCTAGGGTAGACCAAAGAGAACATTTACCCCATAAAAGTCTACCATTCAATGTGATGTAAGAGAAAACACAGACAAACATGATAGATAATGTTTTGTTCCATGGGGCAGAATGTTCATCGGGCTACAAAATAGATTGAAACGGCTACAATGTCTTAAAAAAACACTTGAATGATTTAAGCATGAAGTTTAAAGAAAGTTTTTTCCAAAATTTTAATAAGACTGTTTAAAAGAAGAAAAAAACATAGTAAAGGTTATACTTCTAAGTATACTTAACAGACTGTTAGACTTCTCTTTCTTTTCCTGGGGAATATCCCTTGCTATTCCAGGTAAAGGAGAGGCTGTCTCTCTCCATAAGTTATGAAATATTCCATAGTCAGTGCCAAGAAAGACAGAGGCATTTTAAAAGGGTTCCCCTAAAAGAAGCTAAGCACCTTCAATTTGAAAACTCAGTCCAGGGTTGGTTAACTAGTTAGAAACACCAATGACTTCTGGAGAATTTGAATACCACAAACCCAATTACTAAGTATGTTGGTCTATCTTTAGTCCCTTAAATAGCTCTTGTTAGACCTGAGATCCTGCGACTAACAGATAAATCCCCTTTGGGAATTCATTAGCTTAATAAAACTGTAGTTCCTACCAACTACTAGGCTGAGTCATCGACATCTGAAGCCTATACCTGAGTGTTTTGTGTTTTGCTATAATCACTGCCTATTTGATGTTTCCATCTGTATGTTTGAAAAGTGACTTAACTTACAGCTTTCTTTGTTATGTTACTATAAAAAATTTCATAAACCTTCTTCCACATTAGAGCATAGAATTGGGTAACTTAAATCTGTATTCCTGGTACATGATCACTCATATTGGCTCCACAATGAACCATATCTTTTCCATTTTAAAGTGGGGGAAGGTTGTGTTTTCATTCCAACACATGTGTATTATGTCTCAGAGAAACAATTTTTCACTAAAGTTGTTAAAAACTTGATTTGTTGGTGTTTTTCTACTCTCAACTTCTAACAATATTACATCAATTTCTGAAACCAAAAGGGTTGCTTTATATTTTTAAATATCAGAATTGGTTTCTATTGATAGACAGGGAATATAAAATTCCTTGAATAATATGCAATAAAAGTAAATAAGGGAAGGAAGCAGAATTAAAATACACCTAAAAAAGTGTCTGAATAGTCATATGCCATAATATCAGATCCAGGAAATGTAATCAAGGAATGATTTTTGGGCATTTCTTGTGAAATAACTTGAAGTTTAATATTTGAGGATTCAAATAATTGTTTTTTAAAGTCTGACATCCGTCTTGGGAGTTCCACCAAAATGACAAAACTTTCTGAGTTGTTTGTGGAATCAGTAAATTTTCAGAAAAAAAAAACCCAGTAATTTCTGTAAGACACATTATAAATAATCATTCTCATTGTATAAATTATTTTATAATGTGATCATTGTCGTAAATATTTGATTCAATATGCCGAGCAGTTAGAACAAGGGTGATGTATAATTTGCCTTTTCCTGCAGTTCTGCATATCACACATGCTTAATAAGAAGTTACCCAATAAATAATTGTGGTGACATATTTAAAGCCTCAACATCAATATGGAAAGGAAATCTCATATAGGAATAAAAATGTTCTGAACAGGAATACTTGACCTTAAGATTTAATTTTCCCAATAAAGTTGAGATGTAAAAAGTTTTCCTTGTTGAGTTAGCTTCAGAACTGGATTTTCTGAGCATAATTTGGTGCAGAAAATGTGGCTTCCTCTTTTAAGGCTAGTTGTCTTATGTGAATCGTTTTTAAACTAGTTTTTCTTGAGTATCATTGATTTCATGACAGAAAACTTAACTGTGAAGGAGGAGGAAATGTCTTCCATATATGTACTAATTGTTGAGTTCTAGAAGCATTATATGTCAAAGGATTTTAAAAAAGTCTATAAAAATAGTTAGCTGTTTCTCAAAATCTTGTAAAATACATTTGGTGTCATGTTCAAGGCTTTTGTATGGTAAAATTGTTGGTAAATATAAATTTGAAATTCATATCTAAAATGTAATGACAAGTATCACCAAGTCCCGATATATAATAGAGACATGTTAAAATAAATGTGCATTAAATAAAACTTTGGTACACAGCTTGCCTTGTATAAGAAAAAACATCTATCCAAGTCACAACACAGAAATGATCCAGCAAGAGATGTGCACACAGAAATATATGCCTAGAGTAAAGAAAGGGAATAGGCACAAAAGAAAATATAGACAAACTAAAGCAGAGAGAAGCCAATATATGATGTATACAATGAAAGTTTTGGCAGTTTAATCTTCATTCCAAATACAATTTTGGAGTAGTTATATTTATTAATTTTAATCTCAGGTGGTCGGTAGCTCTAGGAGGGCAGAGGCAGGCAGATCACTGCTTCAAGCCAAGGCCAGCCTGCCTACAAAGTAAGTTCCAGGGCAGGCAAGGTTGTTACACAGAGAAACCTTCTGAAAAAAGAAGGCAGAGAGTTGGTGGCTCACGCCTCATCCCAGCACTCGGGAGGCAGAGGCAGGTGGATCTCGGAGTTCGAGGCCAGTCTGGTCTACAGAGCGAATTCCAGGACAACCTCCAAAACAAACAGAGAAACCCTGTCTCAGAAAAGGAAAGAAGGAAGGAAGATGAAAATTTCAATTATTGTCAGCGCGAGCAAAGGCAGTTTCCTCCCAAACTGAATCATCCAGGGAAGCACCTTAAGACTGAAATAGCTTCAGAAAGTCCCTCAAACTGACTAGACTCACTGAGTTCCTCCTTCACCCAGAATATTTAAGCAATAAGTCATTGCCAGACAAGACAAGCTGCAAAGAAGACTCTAAGAGGAACCTAAAACTTGAAAGAAGCAGAGACCAGCTGAGCTGCCTGGAAGAGAGTTAGGCCAATTTAGCCAACTAGAAATGACCCTGTCCAAATTGTTGAGGGTCCTGAAGGTACAGTGAATTCACTCTTCCAACTTTTGTGATGCAGCTCTCTTGAGTCATTTCTGCTCCTGTAAGTAACCCCTCACCTATAGTCCTATTAAAAAAAACAAAACAAAAAAAAAATCCCAATAAAACACATTGGTTTACCATGTTGAACTTTGGTAACATCTATTATTTGTGCTCCTGATCTTAGTAAACATGTGCATTGTGTCTCCCCAGGAAAAATTTGTCACAGAACAATGTGACATAACTGTTAAGTAAGTAAACTGACAATTTTAAAATAGATCAATAAGAAGTTTAAGAAAGAAGGAAAGAAGTGATTTCTTAATTTATTTCCTTGTACACTTGAGTCTCATAGAAGCAGTCTATAGAATTGTTTGTACTTAAAACTAGCTCTTTCCAAGAGCTACACTAACCACATTCTAACTTCTTAGCCAGCGCTGTGCATTAGGACCCATGGGCAGCAGACTGTGTGCCTCCTGGAGTTCTCCCCACCAGCCTAATCTTTTCACTTTCTGATATTTACTGATAATGTAGGGACAATCTGCACAAATAGCAGGTCAAGGCATGAACTTATAGCACTTTCTTTAGGAAATGAGAAATAAAAAGCCCAAGCATCAACCTCTGATTGCTGCCTTGTTCTAGATATTTCTTGCGTGCCTTGCTATCTAATTATTCTTACAATAGTAGAATGAAAGTATTATTCCGGATTAATTGGTAGAGCCGAACTTGTATGAAATGAGTAGGCCAAATCTGATTGTGTCTGTCATTCTCCCCAGCATATGAGCTCCTTAATATTCCCTGCTATTCTCAACACAGATTATGACTAGAGCAGGTGCCCCAGGCCTCTGTCACATGGCTTATGTGATCCAGAGCACCTCAGATAACTGGTAAAGAGAGACTGCAGGAAGGGACTGTGTTCTGTCTTCCTTCACTTTCAGTCCCTGGGTTAAAACACTAGATAATTTAATCTACTTTCCTTTGTGATCTAAATACATCTGTATACTTGTTCCAGGGATGAGGAGTGTATTTAACTCCACATTCATGCCTCCTTACTTTGTCATTATTTTGTGCTAAATCATGAAGTTCAAAATTTTTATTCAGTATGACATGTTGTTTATACTTGTACAAGACAAATTTAAACAAGATTGGGCACAGTCATGGTGGTTTGGCTATAGACATTTAAGGCAAATTTAATGTTTCAGTTTACAAGCTATATGAGTGCTGTGACAATTAGAAACCATAAAAAGAAAGCACATTAGTACTTTAATATCTGGGGGTACAAAGGACTGGTAATGACAGTTATAATATAGATAACAAGTTAATGGGGCAGAACAAATAAGTCAAAGTAGAGTTGGAGCAATGAACACCCCCTCCCAGTTGTGAAATCTAGGGTTGAGAGGTAAATGGGGTAGGTACAAAAAACATAATAGTAGTGATGATAGTAGAATTAAGATTACTTCATTCTGCCATATGTCTTTTTTTCACTCAGAACTTTAGAACTTATGAATGGATTATATGCTTTTTAGTTGGTGCTTAGAATAGTACTCTAGCACATAATAGGTTTATTTAATTGAACCTTATTCAGTGTCTAATGCAGAGGCACTCAACATTTAAGCTTTTGTATGTGGATAATTTTTATACTAGGAACATTAAATTATAGTAGAAAGAATAGAGTGCTTTGATATTGGTAAACATGTGTGTGCACGCTTGAAAGTTGTTTCTAAAAGCCTATTATCATTTTCTTTAAGAGGTCAGTTGGGAATGCATTTAGTCTCAGAGATCTTCCAAATGAAAATATAAAAAGAAACAAAGGACCCCACAATTTCATTTCACAATGAAAATAAAGAATTATTCTTTGGCTGGAATATATGGGGAAGTAAGTTTTAGATATCACCTTTTATTAGAAAAAAAAATCTATAATGTGTTCCTTCATGAGATACTAGACCTATGTGATATGTGATATCCTTCTGTAGGTTGTGAATATGTATTGCATTTATTGGTTGATGAATAAAGCTGTTCTGACTAATGACCAGGCAGAATATAGTTAGGAAGGAAATCCAAACAGAGTTATAGAGAAAAAGAAGGCAGAGTCAGAGGGATGTCATGTAACCACCAAAGGGTTAAGATGCCAGAACATTACTAGTAAGCCATGACCATGTGGTGATACAAAGATTATTAAAAATGGGTTAATTTATGAGAGAGCTAGCCAGTAATAACCCTGAGCTATTTTTCAAACTTTGAATGCATACAAAATTATGTTTGCAATAGTTGTATATTGTTCTTGAGCCTATATTCAAAAGAAAATGGAACCAACTTTGTATTAAGATCATTATCAACCTTGAAAAAATGCATGGTGATAGCAAAACAACAGAAAGGGAATAATTTATCGAGCTTACTATTTACTTTAATTTTAGGGTTAGTTGTCTTCCTTGTTCCCCAAAGAATAAAGAATGAAGAAAATTATATATATATATATATTATGTAGGACATGCTTTTAGCAGATCCGAGGCATTGCTCCATTCCCATGATGAGTCATTCATAAATGAGCTTCATGTAATGAATAGGCAATATCTCATACTAAGTGATATTCTTAAAATATTATTGTAAATTCACAGTAAAGGCAATTACTATACCTTCAACATCACTTTCTTTGGACACTGATATCTGTGCTAGATTCTGACTTAATGGATACTGTGACATTTAACTTTATTCTGTAGGACAGTGGAAGCTTGGCCACTTGTTTCCTATTCCTCATACCCTATCCTTAATATGGCTCTGTGGTTGTTTCCTACTAGAATAGTACTTTTTCTTAAATTCATCTACTTATTTTACATTTTGGCCACTGCCATTCATTAAGACTGTGAACTGATCTTAGTACACAGACCTATAATAGTACTTTTTATTTGTTTCTTTTCAGTACATGTAATTGAGTCTAGAATTCCATATATTCTAGGCATCTATGTACCAAGCACTAGAGTGATATTTTTATATCTATTCTTTCCTTTTCATTAATTTTCCAATGAATTTACAGATGTAGTTTACTTGCATGCACTTTCTATTCTCAGCACTCATATTGGTGGCTCACAAACTCCTTTAACTTTAGTTCCAGAGGGTCTAATATTGTGTTCTTGACTCTGTGCAATCACACATAGACACACATGTGCGCGCGCGCATGTGCGCGCACACACACAACACACATACACACACAGAATGATTCAGCATATCTATAGAACTAGTAGCATGAACTAAATTTAACAATTTTAAAATGTGAAAAATGTCTTTCAAACATAAAATTAAAAGATATTACTTTGATGTCAAAAAATAAATATTGTATTATATTTACCACCCCAACTTAAAATATTCCATTATGTCATAGTCACTACCTCTTTATTCAGTTCACTTTTATATTCACTTAGTTCTAAGGAGATTTACTGTTTGCTCATTTATTATTCCTTTCTAGCACTACTCATGTTCTCCATCTTAGATCTGCATACCTGATTTCCTGCTTCACATGGTCTATACTTGACCCTCTCCCATTTGTTTCTCTGTCCTAACCTTTGTAGGATCCATTGCTCTCTGGCTTCCACATGTATATGGTCAGTGTTAACCTTGACCTAATCTATGATAAAGGGGAAGATTTTGTCCTCTCAATCACTTTTCTGGGTTTCACTCCTATTGTAGGTCTAGTTTCCTTTACCTGAGATGCTTGTTGTCATAGTGTTTTGGATTTATGAGTTATACAAAAAAAATAGATCAGTTAAAATTTTTTGAAATATTTTGTTGTACTTAATAGTATCATGGATGGGACTCATGTTGAAACATTAAATATATTGATTTTAATGTATATCTTATGCACATATACTGAATGCAATTTCATACATTTCAAACAATTTATGGCTTTGAGGATGGAGGACAGATTACACAATAAAGATGCTGGATTTTTAGAGTCTAGGACTAGTTCTCACATATAGCAGTACAAGAACTAGGGTCTCAGTCCAATACCTTGAAGCACTGAATCCAAGATCCTAAGCAAAGTAAACGAAAGATCCTGAGGCCTCTACAAAGAAGCACAGTGCTGCTGACACCCAAACTTTGAAGAGACATTAGGCCCTTTGATGTACAGAACTGAAAATATGGAAATCACTATGCTTTAAGCTACTGTGATGGTGACAATTTGTTATTTCAGCAGTGAGATCCTGGGGTAACTATAAATCTATGACAAGAAATTAAATTTTAAATGCGGTCCCAGAAATTGTATAGTCTACTCCAACACTCTATGTGGTTATAAATGTTTACTAGCTCCTCTCAAAATTCTCTACCCTCTCTACCACCTTCACACATATCCCATAATTCAAGACCTTACTTGAGAGAAGAAAAAGCATTCAAAGAGAGCTGACTGTAGTTCTCATGCAGCACCCACCTAGATTCTTGATAAAGCCAGCCTCTGGGACTGAACAATGTGTTTCTGTTTTTCAGAAATGCAATCCCAACAAGGAATATTGTCCTTATGTTTTCACTTTCCATCTTCTCAGTTTCACCTGGGCCTCCCCATATTGAATCCCCGTATGTGTGTGTGTGTGTGTGTGTGTGTGTGTGTGTGTGTGTGTGTGTGTGTGTGTCACTGTAAATATGACTCATTTAATCCCCAGTGACCAAAATAAGTTTTCATTGTCTCCCAAGATAAATTTGGCCAATAAAATTTCATTTTAATCTATCACATGTCCCTCAAGATAGATGAGTTTAGAATCCATGATCTCATTTGTCCCTTGATTTTTCTGATTTGATCAGAACTCTTCCTAGAAGACATCACCAGTGTTTATTCCTGAAAATCAGATAAGGTACAGTGGCTAAGGATGCTCATTGCAGGGCAGAGGATCTGAGTTATAATGCATTTGATGAATTCTAAGAAATTTGAAATTTAGTTATCCTTTATTTCAGCTTTTTAGCAATACTTCTGGGGATGACAGTGTTTATCACATCATGTTAGTTAATTTTTAGTCATCATGTATTATTTGGGGAACACAAAGAATTTATATATAATTTTTACAAAGACATATACAAATTTAAGCATGGTTTGGAAATAGTTTGAAACCATTGCCACTACTAATACAAATGTTTTGTTTAGCAGTTCTACATTTTTGTTTTTTTTTTTTTTTTTTTTTTCTTTTTTGAGTCAGGATGACAATCTGCTGCCCACACTTACTTGCAGCTTTATCAGCTTTCTACTGGAGCTTCCTAAGAGCTAGAGTTACAGGACCTTCAGTCTGTATTGTTTGTTTCTGTTTGTTAGCTCTATGTATAACTGTGTGTTTTTAACATTTATTTCTGAGTTTTAAGTTTTTCCCTACAACTTCTAAGCCAGAAATTTCCCAATCTCTATTTAATGACTAAGGGTGATCTCGGTCTTAATCAACAGTCTCCCCACAACTGTTTTTCTAGATGTTTCAAACTAAATTAAATTAAATGGCAAATCAAATCTTGTTATGTTTCTCCAAGGTCATCTGTTAAATTTGGACTTCCTGTGCACCAATGTTCTCTTGATAGTAAACATTTTGATGAATTTACCAACATTTTTAGATAGTATATAAGTTTCTATTAATGCTATGAACTTAAGTGAATTTGTGTAAAGTAGGGGAATTTGAGATTTATGTGTATGTTGTGGGTAGTACTCTTCTCTAAAATGAAACATTCTTTCCCAGAGAGAGGAGAGCAGCCCCCAAAATTTTCAAAGCTCAGAAATCTCGAAAACTACAAGATTCACAAGGTCCCTCCCCAAGTTTAGAGATGCAGAAGCAATTCCAAGGATAATGAATACTCTCTACAGTGGAAATCTACAAGTTGTATAGAGATTTCATGCTCCCAATTTGTTTAGGGGCTCCTTGTCCTTTTTCCATTCACTGGGGCACCATGTATGCCTCTCTTAGGGTCCTCCTCCTGTTCCTTAGCTTCTCTGGAGGTGTGGATTGTGGTCTGATAAACCTTTCCTCTATGTCTAATATTGGTATATGAATGAGTACATACCATGTTTGTCTTTCTGTGATCAGGTTACCTCACTTAGGATTTTTTTCCCCTTGTTCTATCCATTTTCCTGTGAATTTCAAGATTCCATTGTTTTATTTTCCACTGAGTAGTACTCCATTGTGTAAATGTATCACATTTTCTGTATCCATTCTTTGTTTTAGGGACATCTAGGTAGCTTCCAGGTACAAGTTTGTACAATTATGGAGACAGGTGTGCTGAAGTATCATGCCTTGCAGAATAGTAATCTTTATTGTAAAATTCTGCCAATTTTTATGTCTTATTTTGAAGTTTTCTAGTATCTGTGCACATATTTATAAATTATAAGCTCATACAACAATTTATCATTTGCCATACTGGAATAAGCCTTTTTATCTTAGGTGACATACTTCATCTTGTAGCCTATTTTACATAATGGGAATGTAGTTTCCCAATGGCTCTGACCTTACACTGATGTGACATTTTTCTTCATCCATATACTTCTAATCTGTCTCATTTTATTTAATGTGTCTTTCTTGTAGACAGCGTATATTAGAATCAACTTTATTTGTTATTTCATTAAGGTTTCTATAAGCTCTAGGAATAAGAATGGATAAAAATGACCTTTCACAGTTAATACTTACAATTATTAATCAGTTGAATAAATTACATGACATTTCACCCATGCATTTTTCTAAATCTCCTATCATTGATTCATACAATTGTTATTTGAATTATGTAGACACACACTAAGCCCTATGAAACAATACTATAATATAATGCTTACTATTAAATCTTTATGTTTTTCTTTTTTTAAAAAAATCTCCCTTGAGACAGGGTTTCTCTGTGTAGCCCTGGATGACCTGAACTTTCTCTTTAGAGAACTTTGGCCTCAAACTCAGAGATCTGCCTGATGGGATTAAAGGTGCATGTTATCACTACTAAATCTTCAATATATTTTCAAGGAATAAGAAGAGAAAAGCAACCTCTTTACCCAGAAAAGCATTTAGATTTTTCTCCATTTCTATTTTACATCTTGAATATTCCTTAATGTGAAAAATTTTTTAAAAATCTTTTTTTATTTACAGTGATAAACAAAGAGGAGGCTTATTCCTAGGAGAGACAAATTCTTCCTTTCTCAGCACTCATTGGTTGTCTTTTTTTTGTTTTTGTTTTTTGGTTTTTTTTTGTTTGTTTGTTTTCCTCTAGGGATGGACCCTGAAACATTTTAACCTTCCACATTAGAATGTATTTTGTCCTTTTTTATGTTTTATTTGGGCAGCTACAAGGTTGAGGCATTATAGATGTGGGAATGGCTTCCCTTCCTCTTCTAGGAGACACAATCTTTCACAATTGTCATGTTCCTTTGTTTTTAACAAATCCTTATTTCTGTGTTACTCTCTGAGTTGTACATATGTTGATACCTGCATTATGGCCAGTTTTGGTTGTTATCGATGGTTGTGGTTTTCAGTATTGGTTTCTACTTGCTGCAAAGAGAAACTTCTTGGTGATGGGGTGAGAAGCACATTTATCTGTTGGTTATTATGAAGATCAGTTTTAGAATGCAGTTAGGCATTGCTTTCCTGGTCTAATAAAGTGAGGGCAGTAGGTTCTCCTCTAAGATTCATGACTTTATTAATTCCCTGGAAGATGAGCAGTTTTCTAGTACCAGGAATGACTTCTTTTCTGATTAGCAGGGCCTTAAGTCCAATTAGACATTTGTTGGTTCCCATGAAATCTGCCTCTTCATTGCCTGTTCTTATTAACTTTAAGTTTCTGGTCAATTGAGATTCTTTTAAAAATTGACCAGTGGATTTAGTTTTCATCAATGAGGTACACACAGTAAGATATTTAAAACAGTGTGTTAGAACTGACTTGGCACACTTAATAGGATATTGGAATAGAATCAAGCACTTAGCTACTGAGAAAAAGAATGGAAATCCCACAGTCCATACTGTAATCAACCATTGCTTCCTGGCCTATTCCTCTGGCTTCCTTTCCCTTTTCCCATGCCATTGTCTGCCGTATACAGTGATTGTTTCTTCTATGTTCATTATCCTCAGTGGCTGTAACTGAAGTTCATGATATGGCAATGTCACATATGGGGTCTGGTACAGGCATGAACAACTGGTAGCTTTAAAAATTAAACAACTACAAATGCATACAGGATGTATAGATGCTAATTTCTTTGACAGTATAGCTTCTTTAAGTTTTATAAGGATAATACCTTTCTTCTCTCAACAATGGCTATGTGAATTTAATTACAAATGTGTAATTAAAGATTTTTCTCTTATTTTATGTGTCTTGTGTTTACAGTTTTCTCTTCCTCTTCAATTTAATACCATTTATCTTTGGCCATGTGAAATAATGACTCTAAAAAGGAGATATGTTTAATTAGATGGGTAAAGTTGGGAAGACTTTGGGGAAATTCAACCCCCTGCTCTTTAGGATATGTATCAGCTGGCTTTTCCATTCTCATGAAGCTGTATCACTGGACTTTCAGTCATTTTAAATGACTTTGTTATTGTCTTTCATTTTTACCAGTGACTAATAAATATAGCCTCATATTATGTTATATAAATAACCATCACTCAAATATTGTAAACTTTCCAATGTGCTAGCTACAAATTTATTATCAAAATTTCTACTCCCCAATCCTCTATTCAATTTTAACCTTGGTAGAAATTCATTTACCCTCTTTTCTTAACTTCTTATTCAATCATATCCTATGTTCAGATATTTCAATTTTAATTAATTCACAAATGTAATAATATTTTCTTATCTCCCCATAACCAGTTGGACAAGCTATTTAAAAAAAATATTGCCCAAAGGCAGAAGTCATTTAGAAAATAAATTATATTTTGATGGATAAACTAAATTCTACAATAGTCAAAGTATAGTTACATACCTTTGTAAGGTGTACGGTTTTTCCTCCTGCCACCTGGTTTGTCCCGCCGCGCCAGCCCCAAATAATGCACAGAGACTCTGTACTTGATACAATGCTATTGGCCAGGTGCTAGTTTCTTATCTGCTAGCTCTGTCTTAATTATTAACCCATTTCTATGTATTTCCACGTGGTCTTACCGAGAGCGGAGGAATGGCGGTTCTGTTCTCTTCAGGCTCTCCATGCTGACTCCTCCTTCCTACTTCCTCTTTCCTCCTTGTCTCCTAGTCCCTCCTATCTTCCTTTCCTATTGGCCAACAGTGCTTTATTCATTAACCAGTATGAGAAACATATACAGAATGACATCTCCCATCATCTCCTCTTTTCTGTCTAAATAAAAAGAAGGGTTTTAACCTTAACATGGCAGAATATATCACATACCAGTTATCAAGTAAGAATCACAGTTAACAATATTTAGTCCATTAACATTTAGTAAGATTTGAATAAAATATTTCATCATCTATTCTATCTTTGTGTGTCTAAAGTCTAAGTAATTTATCTTTAATACTAATGAAAACTATAACCATAACTATCTGTCTTCAACTCCTTCAAAGACCACAGAAGGATAATATATAAGCTCTAGAAATGACAGAGACATCTTGCTTTGTCAGTCACCTGAAGTTCTTCTGTAATCTTCCATCTTTAGCCCATAGGCCATAGTGTGTCTGACTGACTCTTCAGCAAAGAGTGGCTTTTTTATTACTCTGTTTCTTTTACTTCTATTTTTTGAGACAGGGTTTCTCCTTGTAACTCTTATCTGCCCTGGAATTTACTCTGCATACCAGGTTTACTTTGCAAATCACAGAGATCTGCTTGCCTCTGTCTCCTGAGTGCTGGGATTAAAGGCATGTGCTACAACACCCAGTTCCTCTTTGTCTTTTTAAAACCATTTTATTTTTTTTCCATGTCTACATATATTTTAAAACACACTGTAAACCTTTAGAGGTTTTTCTTAATATGAATCTGTCTTTACTGTAAATCTTTATCTTTTTCTGACCACGAGTCTTTTATCAGGTAAACAACAACATTGCTAAAATGAAAGTCTTTATTGTTTCTGCCATGGTTTATAAAAGATGGCGGCAGCTATTTTACTGCCAGCACTGAAAGCTGTGCTCACTGCCTTGGTCTGCATGCTGCCGGCTTGGAGATGTGGTCACTGCCATTGCCAGCTCTGTACACACCAATAAATTGTTTAGCAGTGCTTTTTTAAAGCCGTGCAGTTTTTTGCAGCTTATGCTGAGTCAGGAATTTTCCTTAAAGGAGCCGCAAGAATATCTGATTGTCTCTCGCAAATCAGAGTCCAACAGAGAAAAATGCTGCTACCAAGAATCCTTGCTTATCTCTGTTCTTTTGTTTCTAAAACCCTTTTTTAAGCTTTTGTTAAATTTTAAGTGGAAGTTCTTACTAGCCACGTGGGCGCCATTTGTAACTCGTACAGTTTTTCCACCCGTTCATTGACTATATTAGCAGGATTCGCTCCCTTATGGCTGGTTTCATTCCTGTAGCAGTGAGGTTCCTGTAGGTGTCCAGCATCACATTTGTGTAGAGACACTTCTGAGAAGGATTTAATAAAGCCCACTCTTCCTCGGTGAAGTGGATATGCACATCATCATAGGTCACTGCATCCATGTTGTGGCTTCTGTGTTCATCCATGGTCCACTCACAATTTACTACAGTAGCACACCCAGAACAGAAATCAATACACTGGCAGTTGTCCTGCTTAAAATGAAGCCTGAAGAAAGAGTAAAAGCCTGCAATGTGGCTACAGGAAGTGTCCTGCAATGCCTGTGACTGGCAGGTTGGCCTGGTTTTGCTGACTGGCTGGTTAAGCTTGAACATGAAGAGCCCTTCCTCAAGGGTTAGAGTGAGCTTAAAGACACATCATAGGGTTCCTTAGCTCTGGCTTCTACTCAAGACCCAGATGTTGTAGACACCTGTGTTGGCAGTTTGTCAGTACCTTTTCTCCACATCCTTCCCTGAACCATAACCATGTTCTTGGCTTAAAAGAAGTCTCTGTTAGCAATTTCCCAATGCTGATATCAAAGTGCATAAATAGAAGAGTAATACATTAATTTGTATAAATATATTTCCAAAGGGATGGAGTCTAGAAAGTCTTTCATTTAGATCCCAAAAGTGACTATGAATGTCTTACCCAGCTATGGAAATGAAGAGTCATCGGAGCATGGTAGGGCTTAGTACTGGTGCTTGGTGATACTTCAGACACAAATATTCACCTACTTATTTAGTGAGTTTTTACTTGTGTTGAGTTCTTCACAGTTGCATTGCCTGCATTTACACATAGAGAAGATAGTTCTGGATCTCAGCTCTGATGAGAAAAACCCTAAGATGCTGAACACACACAAACACATGAATATATGCTTACAAACCAGAGAATGTGCATAGTGATGATACCAACATATTCTTCACATAAGTGAATGCAATATGTAGAAGATTTATTTCAGATTGGATGGTCAAAACTGACTTTTATTTGCTTGCTCATCTTAATATCTATGTTTTATTGAAAGTTATGTTAGTATATGTTGCATATAATAAGCCATATATATATATATGTTATTCAATGAAAATGAGAAGTTTTACTACTTTTAACCCCATGGAAGAGGGGTTAGTGTCAGAAGCTGTCTTTGTAGGGCTTCAATTGGAACCAGTGAGAAGCCCAGAGTTCATACCTGAGTAGGGGTATGTGGATGAGGGAAAGGCTAGCTATAGATGATAAATTAAAGACAGAGACACAGAATAAAAGTCGGGAGGGCAGATAAGTCAATACTGAATGCCATGAGTTTATATTTCACCACTCTTATATACCTTATCCAAAAATGGGAACATGGTATCATGTGTACGGAACAAACAGACTTTTCTTCCTCACTTATTCTCAGGGTTCAGTAACCACACCTTAGCTTCAACTTCTTGTTCCCTAGCCTTAATGTCAGTAGTAACCACACCTCAGATTCACGTCTATTGTTATTTAGAATAAAACAGCCAAACATCCTACTGTAGGCACACCTTTGACCTTTAGGTCTTATGACTTGCTGAAGACAGTTTTGAACTCTCTGTTCTTGTGCAGAGATGGAGTGCAGCCATCTTTATGAGCACCGACAGGGCAGAAAAGGTTGTAGGAGCCAGAGAGGATGGAGAATGCAGGAGAACATAGCTCACTGAATCCACTAAGAAGGCCTCATATGAACTCACAGCCCCTGAAGCAGCAAGCATGGGACATGCATGGGTCTGCACTAGCTCCTCTAACATATGTTATGGCTCTTAGCTTGGTATTTTGTGGGACTCCTAATAGCGAGAATGGGTGTTTCTCTGACTTTTTGCCTGCTCCTGGAACTCTTTTCTTCCTATTGGGTTGTTCGTCCAGTCTCATTATGAGGGGTTTTGCCTTGTTTTATTTTATCCTGTTTGGTTTTTGTCTCTTCAAAGCCTTCTCTTTTCTAAAGGGAAGCAGAGGGGGAATGGATCTGGGTGGGGAGGTGAAAGGAGAAGGATCTGGGAGGAATGGAGGAAGGGGAAACTGGTATGGATGTATTGTATGAAAGAAGAATCTCTTTTCTTCTGCGTTTTTAGATTTATTTACTCATTATGTGTACATTGTTCTGCCTGCAAGTATGCCTGCATGCCAGAAGAGGGCACCAGAACTCTTTATAGATAGTTGTCAGCCACTATGTGGGTGCTGGAAATTGAACTCAAGACCTCTGAAAAAGCAGGCAGTGCCATCTTTCCAACCCCAAAGAATCTATTTTCAATAAAAAAGTCAGAGAAAATCTATCTTTACAATCAGTTATCCTTTGTTTAATAACATTTAGTATTTTATTTTGAAAGCACAATAAACCTAAATTCTTTGATTAACAATATTTTGCATAATTTGCCTTTATGCTCCTTTTATTGAATGACATCTCATTTCTTCTCATATACTACTAGAGGGAAGTGTGATCAGGTTTAACAGAGAAAACAATCTGGCTGGATATATTAAAAGTGAAAAGTATAAAATCATTTTAGCATATCCTCTTATTTACAAAATTAACTGTAGAAGTAACTGGTCTAACAATAAAGACTGTTTTCAAGGATGTTTAAAACACACATTATTTATTGAAGTAAAAACAAATCAATGAAACAACAATAACAACAAAAAGCTCTTAAAATAATTAATTATTCATCAGTTTAGGTACAAAAGCACCATAGAAATTATTCTAAGAAAATCATTGTTGCATATTTTAAAATATATTTGGTGTTCATTTGGGAATGTATTTGTATGGGTATCTGAATGTGACTGTCGAGAGAAAAAGATTGTATGTTAAGCAGTAAACTGGAATGACAATGTGCTGAGAGAATGTTTCCTACCTGGGCCTTTCCCCTGTGAATATCTCCTCTCTATTTTCTACAATCTCTGTCAACACGTAGCATCATGCTAGTGGAGAGGATGGTATTCATTCTAGTGTCACCAAGTCTCAAGCCATCACCAACAAAATAATGGTAGCTGCTACTGAGACCTTCAGACTCAATATATAAAAGGAAGCAAAAAGAAAACAAAATGTGCAGAAAAAGTGATAAAATTAATAGAGAGGTCTATGAAATAACCTAAATAAGCAAACTAACCATGATTGAGAAAAAAAAAAAAAAAACTTTTAAATGAATCAAGGTGTGATTTAATTAGAATATTTTGCTTCTTAAGAAAGTAAAACATGACTTGATGTCATTGCCCATCTTGGGATGCTGTAAGAGAATCCCAGTGACTGGACAATTTACCAACTTATAAGTTTGTTTCATGTTCTGGTGAAATTGGAGGTCAATGAGGTCTATTGTATTGTCCCACAGTAAAAATATAAGAGGTTAAGACAATATAGAAAAAGAGTCAGAGAGGAGCTCAGGGGAGAGAAAGGAAGCATAGGGAGGAGGAAAAGATGTGGCAGTGAAGACAAACATACTTTTATGTCAAATCTATGTTGTCATTGTAATGAACCTTTACTGCTCTGAGAGTGAAGTTATGATAATGATCCCGCCTTAACAAACTTGACACCAACTCTCTCATCACCTAACCACCTCTTTGAAGTCTGGCCTGTCATCACTGTTGCTTTGACAATTAAGTTCTCAACTCATAACCTTGAGGGATGCATTCAAACTAAAGTATATGACTAGCCACAAAGAGATAAATCTGTATTATGGTTTAGATTACCACTGGACGAAGGTAGATTATTCCCAGGTATATTTTTTTTAATTTAAATATTAACCATAGTATGAGTCCATAAATCTGAAATACTTGTTATGTATTTTCATTTTGCCAACACTTCTTTCCAACAGGAGTATAATTGCAAATTTTATCATTTTTGTAGCAACAGGCTCCATACTAAAATTAAAATTGGAGTTTAGAAAATTACCATAGCAACCCTTAAGGATAAACAAAGGGCAGGAGGATGGGAGAGACTTATGTGCATTCAACATTGGATTTAGAAAGCCAGGTCAGAATTTTGGCTCAGAAAACCTGGTTGATTTCTGTAAAAGTGTTCCCTGTCACCTCTGTTTGGAAGTTGTGAAGGGATTCAGGAGATATTTGTCCTGATCCTGACACTTGTCTGAGACTTCACGTTTTTTTTTTTTTTTTTTAAACTGGGAAAATTCAACTCTCTCTAGATGTTCCAGAAGTCATCTGTCATTACAGATCTCATTCTTCCCTGACACCATGATGGAGAGATTTTTTTTTTAAGTTAGAAATAGTTTTGAATACATGCACATGTTTTAAACAGCAAACTGTAATACATGACAACATAGTACAAGCATGACTATATATCACTAACTTGCATTCTGAAACTAATATTTATTTATTTCAATTTAGTATTTGTTTTAGGATGTGTGCTTCTTAAAATAGAAGTATACAGAAGATAATAGCATAAATATGTAGAAAACAAATCAAATAGTTTGTTTAAGGGGAATCTAACCAATTATATTGTGGAAATAACTGTGATTGAAAGACCCATAGAGCTTGGACCCTCATGCTTCAACTCAGGAAAGGCGACACCCCAAATCACTCATGAGAAGCAGTTTTGATGCAACAGCTTGAGGCCTTTTATATTCCAAGTGCACTGTGGTCCACAGTCATACACCATGCAGGGGTAAAGGACTGAGGACCCCGAGTACAGAACTGATGCAGCTTTTATAGGGTTTATAACAAAGCCAGCACATCATAAACCAATCATCTCATAGCATCAAGAGCCTGCATGGTGCGGGCCAATCAATTTAAACCATCCAAACCCGGGCTTTATAGACCAATCAGTTTTCTATACCCTTGGAGCTCTGCATTTGTACATGATCCTAGGTGGGGTGACAAATGGCTGTTAGGTTAGGTCACTGAGGCGGGGGAGGGGGAGGGGGGAGTGTTTCACAAGCAGTTTACGAAGTCAGATAAGCAGCAAGGAGTGTGAACTTTCGCCTATTTACTGGCTGAGGATAGGGTCTGGAATTTAAGATATTTAGTATTCCTGGGGTCATTGAAGAGTTAGGCTTTTCCATCCTTACATGATCAGCAATATTAGCTTGAGATCTGGCTTTGGATTGAAGGTCTCAGGCATGTTGACCCGAATGAAACTTCTATCAAGACAAGTGGTGGATTCCCAGCTATCAGTATGGGGCCTGTTAGCTCTTCCTTGTTCAGGTCAGCTGTCTCTATGTGTTTCTGCAACCTGGTCTTGTCCTCTCCCTCTGCATCTGGGATCCAGTTCGACTCAGGGTTTAGTTATGGGTGTTTGCTTATGTTTCCAACAGGTATTAGATGAGAGCTCCATGATGGTGGATAAATTAGTTGTTGATCTCACTATCCGGGAAGGGCATTTATGGTAGCCTTTCCATGGTTGCTCAAATTGTTAGTTGGCGGCAGTCTTGTAGGTCTCTAGAACTTTCTTTAGGTTCAGTGTTCTCTTCAAACCAATAATGGCTCCCTCTTTTATGTTTGTTCTCTCTCTCTCTCTCTCTCTCTCTCTCTCTCTCTCTCTCTCTCTCTCTCTCTCTCCTGTCTTTTATTTTTACCCTGACTCAATCTTCCTAGTTGCATGTGCTTTCCTCTCCTCCCTAGCATGGGACTGATTCAGGCCCCCCTGAATATGGGTCTCAGCTAGGACTAAGCAGTCTAAGGAACCTCAGACAGTGGAACCAGGATGTATTCCTGGTGCACAAAATGTCCTTTGGGACACATTCCCCATGGAGGGATACTGCCTTAACCTAGAGACAGGAGAGAAGTCCTAGTCTCTACTTCAAATGACTTGACAGATTTACATGACCTGGATGGCATTGCCCTACATGTGGAATTGGTGTGGGGGGATGGGAGGGGAGGGTGGTCAGAGTGCATGTGAGGGGGCAGAAAGGACAAGAGGGAGGGAGGGAGTGAAAGAGGGAGGGAGGGAGAGGGCACTGGGATCGACATGTAAAATAAAAATAAAAATAAAAAAGACAAGTGGACATTAATTGACTCTCATCTGTTTCGCCAACATATAGGCTTAGTGAAATGGTTTGAGCCATTGCTTCTTGACTTGGGCTGGTAATTATAGTTTATTATGTTTACTTCTTTTATTTCAGATTAATTTTTTTACTCACTTTGGTTATATACTCACAATGTCCTCAAAAGAGCCACTAGGCCATCAGAAAGATGCTTGTATGAAGTTTCAAAGAGATATTGGTCATGTTTGTCAGGAATTGTACATCTTCTCTGTCTAACAAGCAAACACTATTTGGAAGGCCGTCATGTCTTGTTTGAATCTCAGCTTTGTAATATGTAAGGTCTTCCATTCAGCCCAGTAGAGAGGCCAATACACAAACACATTTCCTATAATGGAATGCTTGGGATTTAATATAACAGCTGTACGGTCTCTAATTTTTGTAATGTCAACCATCTTCATTAAATGAATGGGATAGATTTAGTAATGTGTAAGTATGTGTATCCCTTTTAATAAATCACGTTGGTGTTAGAGAAACAGTGTGTGTGTTACTCAGATTTTTAGTACCGTGACAAAATACCACAAAGAAACAACTTAAGAGGAGGAGGATTTATTGGTTCTTGTAGAGTCAAAAGCTTTGGTCCATAGACTTTGGTTCTGATGATTTGGTGCCCACGGTGAAGCCCAACATCATGGTAGCAGAAGCAAGCGGCTTAAGGCTGCCTACCTCAGGAGAAATCGGAATCAGAAAAAGAAAATGTCAAGCAAAGTGTTTCTTCTTTGTTCTTTTATAATCATGTGAGCTCTGGGATTATAAAAGGATCATTCATGTTCTTGGCAGGTTTCTTTCCTTAGTAGATTCTTTCTGAGTCAGAAGTACACAGAGATGGGTGGTCATTTCTTGGGCAAGTTCCAACATGATCAAGCTGAGGATTGAAATCAATAATCACCTAATTTAAAAAAATTTGTAAGTAGTTTGAAAAGTATGCTTGCTTTCAGAATTTAAGGAATGAAACTTTGGAAACAATGAAAGTAAATGATGGTGTGTTGAATAGAAAGACAATTTTCTTTGCAAAGGGGCAAAGATGGTAAAACTCTGGTGGTTTGAATGAGAAAGTCTCATAGATTCATTAGCTTGAATGCTTGGCTTATTATTTCAGCAAGTCATGAACTAATAGGGATGGAAGGATTCTTAGGAGGATTTTCTTTAGCAGGCTTTCCCTTTATTCAGTTTCTTCCATGAACTTATAAAAACCTGGGTACTGGGTTCTTAAATACAAATTTTGTCAGGGGCCATGCAAGAGGAACAGCAAGCAGCTCTAGAATTCATGGAACAAAGCTCACTGCTCAGCATAATCAACAGTGGGTGTGTCTGGGTGAGGCAGAACCCTGAGGAACTCATGCTGTTATTGAGCATAGCCCTACTTATTACCCTTGGAAGATATCATGAGGAAAACTGTAATCTATGGGATGTATGAACACTCTAAGGGGTTTTTATCCCCCTCCATGGGAAGTGTCTATGATATTTACAATAATAGTGATTGGCTTTTTCTAAGCATTGCTGTTGGAGCAGATCTCACTCCATGGCAGGGGAATGAGATGCCAACCAGCCATAGAGGGAAGCTTTTAAAGGGGAAGACCATGAGGTTGAAGGCCACAAATTCCAGAGATTCTATGGTTACAAAGTTTTCATACAAAGTAATTGAGAAACAAAGGGTATTTAGCAAAGGTGTCTTAACTGTCTGCTCCGGATGGGTTGATTAACACATCCTGGGGGCCTGGGAAAGGTTATCTAGTTCCTTGTTTCTTTTAAGGATATCCTGGAGTCTGGGGATTTATGACTGACTGGCAAGGCAGGTTGGAGAGGTTACCTAGTTGCCAGTTTTCTTTAGAGACAATGGGGTGGGGAGTGATGTTTACATAGTTAGTGATAAGCTCAGGCTCCCCTGTTCTTGTGGGAACTGCTCTTCCTGTCCCATAGCCTAGAGCCATGAGTCCCTTTGCTTCTTTAGAGTCTGTTTATTTTTCTCATTACACTTGCCTCCTCTTTAGTTTCTCTGACCTGCTGAGGATGGGTCTTTAAGCTAAATTTACTTAGGATAATTGTTATAAGATCTAATGAGTGTGTGTGTGTGTGTGTGTGTGTGTGTGTGTGTGTGTGTGTGTGTGTTATCTAGGTATGGGGGCAGAAAACTGATATTATTCCACATTTTGTGAAGACGTTTAAAAGATTTTTTTACATTTTATATTACAATACAATAACATTTCTACCTTCCTTTTTCTTCCTCAAAACAAATACCTCTCCTTGTTCTTTTTCAACTTCATAGCCTCTTAATTAATTGTTTTTATGACATATGTGTATTTAAATACATAGTGATTACTTTATTATTTAAATTCAACATGAAATAGTGGCTTTTTATATTTTTAGTTTTGAAGAACCCAGTAATAGATTTCAATTGCTCTGGACCCATTATGTCTGGATTTTAACTGGAATGTACTTAAATATTTTTTCTTTAATTTTCTTCTTGGGAATTTTTAAAAAGCTTAGCATAAAAAGGGCACAGTGAAATTAAAATTATTAATTGCAATTTATTAATTTTATCTTAGTGTTCATTGCTCAGCTAAGTGTACAGCTTTGCTAATACTTAATTTAGAAAAGAAAAGGAATAGAACAGAGAATTGCTATAGTAACGATCAGATAGGTAATATATAACCCATCCAGTAAAGTTCAGCAGGATAAGGCACAGACGTCCTCAATTAAAATTATTAATTGCAATTTATTAATTTTATCTTAGTGTTCATTGCTCAGCTAAGTGTACAGCTTTGCTAATACTTAATTTAGAAAAGAAAAGGAATAGAACAGAGAATTGCTGTAGTAAAGATCAGATAGGTCTGTAGGACTGTTTTGTCCAGCCGACGCCCAAATTCCCAAATATTGAGGATAAATGTTTATTTTCATTTAATTGGACTTTGTTATATAAAATTAAATAAAAAAAGATCAGATAGGTAATATATGACCCATCCAGTACAGTTCAGCAGGATAAGGCACAGAAGTCCTCAGAACAAAAGTCTCAGATGGCTGGTAAACTCATCTAACCATGGACTTCCACCCACATTTTCTACATCTATGAAGAGGTAGGTAACAGGGAAATGTTCAAAAGTAACCAGATGTACAAAGCTCAACTCTCACCTCATTTTTCCTTCTGGACATTGACATTCTGTAATGAGGCTGCATTTTGTTTGTCTGGTAGTAAGGAAGTAGAAACATATAACTCTGGAGTTTAGTCTCTCTTTTATTAGGCTGAACACTACATTTCAGTTTACCACTACTAATATATTGTTATCTGTTGCATATGTTTGTAAGTCATTATTAAACTGTATAGGATCTGATAAATAGATAGGTTCTTGCCCTGATGAAAAATTTATAATGTGGAATTCAGCAAAAATGTTACCAACTAGTACCTTCTGTATAGCTGAACTGGTGGACAAAAAAAAAAAAAAAAAAAAAAATGGATTTGTCTTCTTTGTGAAATGGTTTTGTTTTGCTTTGGTTGTGATTGATAATTTTGCTGGGTATAGTAGTCTGAGCTGACATCTCAGAGACTGTAGAACATCTACCCAGAGCCTTCTGGCCTTCCACGTCTCCATAAAGAAGTCTGGTGTTATTCTAAGAGGTCTGAATTTACATGTAGCTTCATATTTTTTTTTCCTTGAAGCTTTTAATATCCTTTCTTTGCTCTATACATTTAGTGTTTGATTATTATGTGACATGGAGAGTTCCATTTCTGGTCTTGTCTGTTTGTTTGCCTCTTGTCTTTTTATAGGAATCTCATTCTTTAGATTGAGGGAATTTTCTCCTATAAAATTACTAAAAATATTTTCTGTGCCTTTGACCTGGATTTCTTCTTTTTCCTCTATATCTGTTATTATTAGGTTTGGTCTTTTTATAGTGTCCCAGATTTCCTGGATGTTTAATGTCTGAATTTATTTTTTAGATCTAATATAGACTTAATATTTTCTTTGACTGAACTCTCCTCTCCTACCTAGTCTTCAAGACCTTGGTTAAATGTCCAGCATCTACATGGTGTCTCATAACCACTTGTAACTCCAGGTCTGTGGGAAACAATGCTCTCTTCTGACTACCATGGGTACTGCATATATGTGGTACATAAACATTCAGGTAAAACACCCACACACATAAAATAAAACCTGAAAGCATAGAACCGCCAACAATAATAATGATGTGAAAATTTAGGGTGTTCAAGAGAGATATTATGGAACTAGCAATGGATCTCAGTATCTCAGAACCCAGGAGAATTTTGTAGAGGATTATATTGTTAGATATTGAATAGAGAAGAGAAATATAGAGTTCTTGGGAAGCCTCCGACCTGCAAAGATTTCAAAAAGAAATAGAAAAATCAGTTCACTGTGTTAGTATAAATGTCTGATATTCTCAATATCCAAGATTCTGGGAGCCCACTAAAATCTTTGTCTACAGACCCAAACCATATGTGAGTTTCCTCCCTAAGAATATGATACAAACTATTTTGAGACTCAATTTGATAGGATTCATAAGGAAAACTGCTGGGGAAAATGTGTGACTTGAGTAAAGTATTAATCCCTAACAGATTCTATTAGAGACCACAAATAATTTCTGCAAGTTAACACACACACACACACACACACACACACACACACACACACACACACACGTGCGCACGCGCACGCACACTTTATAACCACTATCATTAAACATTAGTTTGAAAGGGTAGCAGAGGTGTAAATAACCTAAGCTGTAATTTGGAAAAGAAGGAATGCTATGACTGTAGCAGCTCTCCACAAAGTACCCCTGTGTTCCCATTTCTTGAAACAGAAGGACAGATTCTTGTGTCTCTCAATGCCTAGTTTAGCTATGTTATTTGCTTTGACAGATTATTTCACATTGGAATTTCTATGTTGTAGACCTATAGACAAGTATTTTAATGTATTTCTATGTATTCTGAAAGAGCAGATTTAGGAGAATAAGAAAAAAAATATGTCAGTGAATGGGAGAACAGAGAACAAGGGTTGAAATAATTTAGCACCACAAGCCACCTAGGAGCTAGAGATACAGGGAAGATATATCAGGAATGAGGTACCTAGTTTAGATACATAAAATTTAATCAGTTGTTTCTGGATGATTAGACTTAAAACCCTTTGGAGCAGAGCAAGAGTCAGTAGCCAGTGAAAACTCTCAGAAAAGAAGCTTGTTAAAAACAAAAGTCATAAGAATGATTAGTTCTGAGAAGATTTAGGGGGACATCAAAGGCATTTGGTCAATCTCCAGGACAACTCCATGGGAAATCTTCAGTGTCTTCTGAACTAAGTCATTAGCAGAGTGTTGCTCTGTTACATATATCTTTACCCATGTAACTGCTTTATTTTCTGAGGCTGTTAAAATAAAATAATTCTAAAGACTTAGAGTTACTTACAAAACAGAAATCACCTCTTAGTTCTAGAAGTTAAGAAGTCAAAGTTGAAGGTGCTAGTAGATTCGGTATCTGATGAGTAACAATATTCTGATTCCAGACGATTGTCTTCTCACTGAGCTGTCCTGCCATGGTATTCCCTAAATGCAAACTTGAGAAGTTCAAGGAGTGCTAATGAACAAGAAAGGGGGAAGATGAAGTTATCCTTCCTGTGCATTTTTAAAAAAAAAAATTTATTACTTTTTCTTATTTTACATATTGATCCAGTTCCCTCTCTATCCTATGCTCCCTTGCTCCCCAACCCCTCCTCCCATCCCATTCCCCACCCAATCCCCAGGAAGGATGAGGCCTTCCAGAAGATATCACCAAAATCTGTCAAGTCATTTAAGGTAGGGCCAGGACCCTCACTCTTGTCTCTAGGCTAAGGGAATATCCCTCCATGCGGGAATGTGCTACTCCCTTCTTGCAGCAGGGATGCATCCTGGTACCACTATCAGATGTCTGATAGACTGCCCAAGCCTTCTAACTGAGATCCACATTCAGGGGGTCCTGGTTGGTCCTATGCTAGTTTCCTAGCTATCAGTATGGGGTCCATGAGCTCCCCATTGTCAACTGATCTGTCTCTATGGGTTTCTGCAGTGATGACCCCTTTGCTCATCACTTCTTCCTCTTTGCAACTGGAATCCAGGAGTTCAACTCAGTGTTTAGCTATGGATTCTGCTTCTATTTTCATCAGCTCTAGGATGGCATATAAGGTAGTTATCTTTTTAGGTCCCTGGATATTTCCCTACTGCCAGTTTTCTCTTCAAACCTATAATGGCTCCCTCTATTATGGTATCTTTTTTCTTGCTCTCTTCTATTCCTCCTCTGACTCAATCTTCCGGGTCCCTCATGTTTTCCACTTCCTTTCTCTTCTCCCCTTCTTTTTCTCCTAACTCCATTTCCACTCACTGCCCCCTACCCTTCTCCCCATATGCTCAGAAAATCTTTTCCCTTTCCCCTTCTGTGGGGGACCTTGTGTCTCTCTCTTAGGGTCTTCCTTGTATCCTAGCTTCTCTGGTGGTGTGAATTGTAGGCTGGCGATCCTTTACTCTCTGTCTAAAATTCATAAATGATTGAGTACATACCATGTTTTTCTTTTTAGCCAAAACCACTCTGTACAATAAGGTGAATTTCAGGAGGCATCATCATCCCTGACTTCAAGCTCTACTATAGAGCTATAGTCCTGAAAATAACTTGATGTTGGCACAAAAATAGACAGGTAGACCAATGGAATCAAATTGAAAATCTTTGTATTAATCCACATACCAATGAACACCTAATTTTTGACAAAACAGGAAAGCATCTTCAATAAATGGTGCTGGTGGATGTGGTGTGTAGACTACTGCAGATAGATCTATGCACAAAACTTAGGTCCAAATGGATCAAAGGCCTCAACTTAAATCCATCCACACTGAACCTCTTAGAAGAGAAAGTGGGAAGTACCCTTGAATGAATTGGTACAGGAGATTTCTTCCTGAACATAACTCCAGTAGCACAGACACTGAGATTGACAATTCATAAATGGGATCTCCTGAAACTGACAAGCTTCTGTAAGGCAAAGGACACAGTCAACAAGACAAAATGGCAGCTGCCAGAATGGGAAAAGATCTTCACCAACCCCACATCTGACAGAGGGCTGATCTTCAAAATATACAAAGAACTCAAGAAACTAGTTACCAAAACACCAAACAATCCAATTAAAAAGTGGGGCACAGAACTAAATAGAGAATTCTCAATAGAGAAATCCAAAATGACTGAAAGACACGTAAGAAAGTGCTCAACATCCTTAGCCATCAGGGAAATGCAAATCAAGGAACTCTGAGATTCCATCTTATTACTGTCAGAATGGCTAAAATTAGAAACACCAATGACAACTCATGCTGGAGAGGCTGTGGAGTGCTAGTGGAAGTGCAAATTTGTACAGCCAATTTGGATATCAGTATAGCGGTTCCTCAGGAAAATGGGAATTAGTTTACCACAGGACCCGGCAATCCCCCTCTTAGGCATATACCCAAATGATCCATATCCATTCAACAAAGACATTTATTAATTATGTTCATAGCAGTATTATTTGTAACAGCTAGAACCTGGAAACAACCCAGATGCCCCACAACTGAAGAATGGATAAAGAAAATGTGGTACATTTACACAATGGAGTACTACTCTGCATGGGGGGGGAGCGGGGGGAATGGAATATTGAAATTTGCAGACAAATGGATGGAACTAGAAGAAACCATCATGTGCATTCTCTCTCTCTCTCTCTCTTTTATTTTAAATTAATTCCATTCATTACCTCCACAAAGCTTCCTCTAAATACTACAATAGTGGGAATTAGGATAATTTGTATATTGGGAGGTGGGATCATTCAGTACATAGAAGCATTCATTACCATTTGGGTAGGGTAATGGTTACCCCTCCATAAAGTGATATGTTGAATCATTATAGATGTGATTAATGAAGATCAGGTTTTCATGGAGCCGAATAGTTCCCTAATCTAGTGTGGCTAGATACATTCCAGAAATATGAGAAGTTAAAACAGAAAAACAATTGTGATAATGAAGACAGACTTGGGACTGATGTATCTACAACCTAAGGAACACTACACATTCCTGGCAAGCACTTGCAATTAGAAGCAAAAGAGTCTTTTCTAAGCTTCCCTGGATTCATGGCTATGCTAACACCTGATTTTGGATAGACAGCCTTCAGACTTTGAGATGGGACTTTTCTGTTGTCTTAAGCCACTCAGTTTTGTGGTACATTCTCATTTAGTGTCTGCTCTGCCAACTTGGCTCTAGTGAAGATAAATTGAAGAAGAATCTTCACATGCCTTGTTAAAGGAAGTGCTTGAGTAAGAAACAAATCATGATTTTTATTGTTGTGTTGTTTTTGAAGACAAGGTTTCACTATGTAGACCAGGCTGGCCTTGGACTCATAATCCTGACATTGTCTTAAGATATTAAGATGTTAGTATTTTTTTTAACTGCAAGTAATAGTCCATCCTGAATTCCATAATTTGAAATTGTACTCTGCTGCTTAAAAATCTAACTAAAAATACATGACTTGAAAAAAATCAAAAGAAAGGACAACCGATAGTGGACAAATTGGTTACCAATGGAGGACAATAACAGCAACATAGTCAGCAACTATGTTTCATAGTTTCATAGTGTAGATGAAACACAGTCTCATTAATCATACAGTGTGATTACTTTTAATTGCTTCAGTATTGTTCATGCCGTAACGTTTATTGTGCTAACAGACAGTGATTTAGCTGGTTAAAATTTATTTTTTTGCATTTATAAAGAATTTACCCATAGGCTGGGAGATTTTTTTTGCTACTGTTGTTTTTTACTGTTTTGTTTTTACCAATTCTGGAAAAACAATCTGCTTTCTTAAAGGCCAATAATATCGTCCTCACACTGTACACAAAGCATCAAAGCAGCTTACTGAGTCACAGCCAATAAATGTTTTCTGATCTCTCAGTATGATCTAAAGATGCAGCAAGAAACAGGCACAATTATAATCAATCTTAAAAATTCTGAGTCAATTACATGACACCTACACTATTAACACAGAATATTGCCTGTCTTACTAGAATGTTGACAACAGTGAACATAGTAATCGGTCAGTTCAGCATTTTCCCCAGGGTTCAACATGCCCCCTGTCCATTGCCTCCTGTGGGTTATCAAATTCCAAACCAATATCTTCATTTGACATATGTCTATGCTGTCAGTAGCCAAGACATACATGATATATTATCCCTGCTGGGGTTTTAGCTTTCATAATTGCACCATACTGCCATCCCCTACGAAATCTGTATAAAATGTGATTTGAAGAAATGTGTTATTTAGGGATGGAAACAGCCTGAGATAGGAACATCAGGGTTGCATATTCAGTGTCATAAACCATTCCGTTAGTTTACATGTGCCTTTCTAGCCTCCTAGACTGCGATCTCAGGAAAGTTCTGTAACTTCCCAGTGTTTCCTCTCTGGAAATCAGGATAAAAGTTACATTTATTTTCCTGAGTTACTAAGAATATTCAAGAGAAAACTGTGCAAATGTAAACTTCTATGGAGGATAGTAACAAAAATAATGACAGCATTAACTCTATTTTTCCAAACATCTATTTTATAAGTGAGGAGTTTGATTTTATAATACAACACTCAGAAGAAATATACTTCAAATAATGTCAAGTGTTGGAGATTATTTGATTGTTTCATTATATAGCCTGAATATTTATCATTAACTATCTTTTGTTGCTTTGTATAGAAAATTATTAGTTCTTATATGACTATCTAATGCTATCTCTAAACTCTGGCAATATATTGGATGAGTTTATGTGTAATATCATATTTTTGTTTTATTGTATCCATGACATGAACTTTTAATTGGTGTTTGAAATAAATACATATATATGCAAAAGAGAAATACAAGAGTAATTTTATTTTGTGTAATTGAGCCAGGATTTTACATAGAAATATATATATGTATTCCTGAAGAAAAAAATAAAATATGGGACAACCAGACAGAAGGCACCAAGAATCAATGTAATCTGACCAAAATGAAAAAAATAATAGCATTGCATACACAAAAATGTGCAACTGCCTTAGATCCTCTAAGTGATTGTTATTATTAAAAATCAATCACATATGAATTCAAATTATAGTGGTAAGAAATAGGAGAATCATGCTAATTTACAAAACCTGCTTGTAATTTATAATTTTTCTCTACCTTTGTTCAGCATGCTTCAAAAATGATGCATATTAAATCTAATGCACTGATACATGAACTAAAACATTTTGATGATATTGTAATTATTTTTCAGTGGAAAATATCATGAGACATATTGGTTCTCACAAGGCAAATAGGACCTACAGTCTTCCAAATAGAGTTTTCTCAATTCTACTTTGTGTTCAATTTTACAATTGTGACAAATGCCTGAGAGAAACAACATAGACAGAGGAACACTTAATTTTTTCTCATAGTTTCAAAGGTTTCCCATAGGGTTGGCTCTCTTATTTCTGAGCTATGGGAAGGCAGAACATCATACAAAAGTGCATAGAAGAATTCTCACTCTGTAGCTACCAGAGTCAGACATGGGTAACAAGGGATCAGTTGCACATTGCTGCCCAGTATGTCCCGCCTCCCAATAATGTTATCATGTTATAAATCGGAGATGTGATTCATCACTGATTAGGTGAAATTTCTCATGTTCCAATCACTTTCTAGTGATAACAGCCATTAACTGTGAAACTAGTTTTCAACACACCTTTGGCTCACATTCAAGCCATAATAAAATACATGGAGATATGCTTTTCACTGCTCCCACATCTGTAAAACTTATGCCAACCGTTTTAAATTCTTACTCTTTTGTAAAGTTTATAACTAGATAATGCTCGGCACACTAACTGCAATAAAAAAAAAAACTAACATGTAAAATACCCCAAATTATACTATGGAACATTCTTTTATATTTGCCATATTTTGTTTTACATTTTGTTTATTTTGTAACATAATACTCCTAAGGCTGTATTAATTATTGCTAAGATTGCGAGACACAGTGTCACATGTCACACTATATATAAAGCAGAAAATATTAGTAAAATTGTATAGATCTTTCTAGAATTACTCCACAAGGGATAAAGAAATAACTCAGAGGTTAAGACCACATTCTGCGTTTGCAAAAGACCTGGGTTTGGTTCCAAGTACCATGCAGTGGCATACAACTGCCAGTTAACTCTACTTCCAGAGAATCTGGCATCTTCTTCTGACCCATAGGAGCACAAGAAATGAACAAGATACACATGCATAACTACATGTTAAATACTAATGCACATAAAATAAAAATGAATTAATTAAAAAAATAATCAGCACATCATAAAGAAAATCGGGTCAGCTCTGCTCTAAGCTTCCCGAGTCCAGATACATTTTTACTTTTAAATTTTAGTCTTCAGTTCAGGTGTCATTCTGAGCATTAAAATATGAAAAGAAACACGATCACTATTTATACTAGGTAAGCTAAGTCTAGAAGCAGAATGATAACTAAGAACACTTAGTTCTATTGCAGCATATGTATAAGATTAGCACCACCTAAGAGAAGGGGAGCAGCTCACATCCATCCCACATGCAGCTTACCTCTTGATAATGGGAAGAACCCCAGGGGGGATACAATTCCAGGACAGGAATCTATTTAAAAGCTAATTAAGTATGATGATTACATTATCTGTTCATAAGTAATATGTTAATCTTTAGGGATTCAATGCTCATGGAGAATGGGAGACTCCAGCTTTATCCCACATTTCTAGTGGATTAATGTGGTACCCTCAGGAAATTCCACAAGTGCTTGATGTCTCTTCCAGTCATGCAACTCTGAGCAACAGTAAGTAGAGTCTACATTTAGTAATAAGGTTCACAGACTCTACTAACAAAGAAATATGTCTTTCTAGACTTTCATAATTTAGTTAAAAATACAGGAATCTTAAGAATTTTGAGAAATTCAAAGGCATAAAGAGTCTTTTACTTCTTACCCACATAACTTACATGAAATAGAGTTAATTTTCAGGAAAAAGAGACCGTTTTAAAGTGTTATTTATAAGTGTCAAGGTAAAGAGACAGAACATGACCTTAGACAAAATACATGTACTATGAAAGATAATTGACATTCCTGGAAATTGCTAGCATGAGTAATGGTTGTTGAAATAAATCACTCTAAAAATAAGCTGCTCCTGTAAGAGTGCTGGTGTCTGTCCATACCCCTAGAAAGAGCCAGTATGTTTGCCTTATCCTTTTTCCTAAATCTACTGTTCTTGTTCTACCTTCAATCTAGAGGTATCTAAGATCTTCTTGGGAGTCTTGACCTATAGACTTAGCACATCTAACTTAGCTATGGAATACAGTGAGAAATGACCATTTTCTGGTGTCTGGAATCCAGTTCTCCTAGGCTATCTCCTTCCACAGATTGTGCTCATCTGAATCATCTTATTTTTTTATTTACCAAAGTACTGTACTTGGCTATTTGCTGTCTTCAACACTTGGTGGGAAAAAAAGTCACAAAGATGTGCCACTTTATCTTTGAAATGAATTTTGTACACCAATAAATTCTAGTTTAAAAGCAAACAAAAAAATCTGTATAGCGTGATAGGTGGTTTGCAGTGAATCACTTTGCTTTAGGAACTTCAATTGTATAGTGTAAAAGAATACATTTTGTTTTTTATATTGGAAGACAATTGTATACAATTTGACAAATATCAACATTATAAAACCATCACCACAATTAAGCTGTTAATAAAATAAGAAAGACTTGCAATACTTATTTTTTTTAAAAAAGTAATTTTTGAAAGAAGAAACTCTGCATTCCTAAAGTCCATCCATCATAAGTGTCTAAAGGAATTTAGATGAGGAAAAAATAGAAAAATTCTGAGCAAGCCAGATTCATATCTGTTTCTGTATATCTGTCTGTAGGTAGAGCTATCAATCATCTATATCTATATATCATCTATTTATATATCATCATCTCTCATCAACCCATTGTCTATCATTATCCTATATTCACCCATCTATGTGATATGAAAGGAAGAAATCCACCGTCCCCCAGACAGAACATAGACATTTCTATCTTAGATTAAGAATTAGCTGCAATATTTTTATTCTTATTATTAATTCATAATTCTAAAATAAAATAAATGTGAAATTTGTATTTCTGAGAGAAAAAACAGGAGTTATATTCTGTAACTATTCAGAGAAGCATATTATAGCAAAGAGAGATGACTTAAATATATACATAGGTTAAGAAAAGTTATTTCTGAATTTTGGAAAAGTGCAAAAAGAGAATTAATTTCATTCAAATGCCAAATTCATCCTAATTAAAGAAAGGTGTAAGATATTGAAAAGCATAAAATTCTATCTCTCCTCAGGCAAAATGGCTATCATTAAGAAAACACAATGGGTTCAGAAAGAGCTCAATCAATAAAGTATTTACTTTCCTCACAAAGATGGGTTCTTGGGTTTAGTGTTTAATGTTGACATTGTTGGTACTCACAATCTCAGCACTGTAAGGAGACAGGCAGATCCATGGGGCTTGCTACTCAGCCAGTTTCTTCTGATTGATGGATTCCCTGTCAATGAGAGAGACCTTGTTTCAAAGGAGACACACAGAACTTCTGTTATGTTTGACCTGTATATCTACATATGTGTTCCACACACACACATACATTTACCCATACATCTATCTATACACATAACACCCTCAACCTAAACCAAACCAAACAAACAAACGAAATCCAATTATAAGTCTGACATAATGATGCCTCTCTTTAACCCCAACACTTTAATCCCAGGAATATCTCTATGAGCTTCAAGTTAGCCTGTTTTACATAGCAAGTTTTAGACTAGCCAGGGCTATATAGTGAGGCCCTGCTTCATAAACAACAAACAAATTGTGAAGAATATAGGGAATACATTTAATGCACTATGGGCATGTAGATCAGTCTAGCCACTGCAGAAATCATGTAGAGGTTCTATAAGATATTAAAGGTAAGATTATTTTATGATCCTAACTTATTTTAATTCCATCTATCTTCCAGAAGTCAATTCAAAGTCACTTTATACTATAGATTCCTTCACATTTATAATTCTTTTTCATTTTGAAATTTTTTAAATTTATTTTATATAACCAAGTCCATTTAACAAACATTTATACACAATATTTGGGAATTTGGGCGTCGTTCTTTCCAAACTACTTCCTGCTGGTAAGGGCGCTGTCATGGGGGATTCAAAGAAGATTCAGAAATCCTGGCTGTAGTCTGTAAGGCTGCTTTGTCCAGCTGTTTTGAATGTAGGATCATCTGGTACTCTGTTTCAGGTGGTCTGGCTTGATCAAACCACATTAGTCTGCCCTCAACTAATGCCTGTTGGAAACAGGAGCAAACACTCATACATAAACACTGAGTCGAAGTAGAACCCAGATGCAGATGGAGAGGACAAGACCAGGCGGCAGAAACACATAGACAGCTTACCTGAACAAGGAGGAGCTAACGGGACACCAGACTGATAGCTGGGAAGCCAGCAGGGGACTGACTCAGGACCCCCTGAATATGGGTCTCAGCCAAGAAGGACTGAGCAGTCTAAGGGACCTCAGACAGTGGAGTCAGGGTGTATTCCTGGTTCACAAAAGGACTTTGTGAACACATCTCCCATGGAGGGATAACTGTCTTAATCTAGAGACAGGAGAGAAGCCCTAGTCCCTACTTCACATGACCTGTCAGATCTACATGTCCCCAACTGGATGGCATTCCCTTACATATGGAATTGGGATGGGGGAATGGGAGGGGGAGGGTGGTTAGAGTGTATGTGAGAGGGCAGAGAGGGTAAAAGAGAGGGAAAGAGGGAGGAAAGAAGGGAGGGAGGGAGAGGGAACTGGGATCGACATGTAAAATAATAAATTAAATAAAAAAATGCTTTGACTCCAAAATTTAAGTTCAAGGACATGTTACTGGGGAAAAGGATTTCTATTTTTGTTTCCTTCACATTTATAATTATCATAGCCCTATTCAGAATAACACAGATGAGCTTGGTGCCTGAAAAACTGTGCTGTGTATACCCAATAGAGTTTAATTCAGCATGAAGAAGAAAGAACTATGCTGTCTGAAGGAAAATAGATGGAATTGGAGAGCACAATTTGAGCAAAATATGACAGATTCACAATGGTGAGTATCACATTTTATCTTACATGTGGAATTTCAGAGCAAATAGGAACATGAAATATATGGGGCTATTCAGAATATGGAGGAATGGGAAGACCAAATGAGGGTAATGGAGAAATGCAGTCAAGGAGTGTTTGAAATCCATGAATCAACAAATATATGGCAATAAACCATCCACTGTGTATAATTAATATATTCCAGTAAAATAAATAAAATGGAAAATATATCATTAAATGTAAATCATTGTTGCAAACAATTCTCAACAAATATATAAAGTGGAAATTATAAACAAACAGATGTCTGCAAACATTTAAAGCTACTGACAATTTATTTGAACACAGGAAAAATCTTGATTTCCTAGTACACACTAAGCTGTGGGTTTGATTCTCCAGCACTGCATAATATTGTTGCAAACATGTAATGCAAATACTCTGGGAGGTAGAGACAGTATGATCAGGAGTTCAAAGTCATAATTAGCTACATAGAGAATTAGGGGCCAGCATGAGATATATGAGGACCTGTTTTGAAACATAAAAATGAAAATTAAGTAGAAACTGGTAGAACCACACCAGTCTTATTAAATCAGGATAAAACATCATAAAATGATAATACAACTTAGCCCCTAAATTTTGTATGTAGATAAGAGCCTTTAAATGTTTTGAAATACTAAGTTATGTTTTATTCAGTAAATTCAAATGAAAGCATCTTTTTATCTAGAAAAACATTTTATGTTACCTAGAAGAGAATTACAAACCTAAGCATCACAATTGCAGAACTAAATTCTTTGTTGTTGTTGATTTTCTTCTTGTTGTTTTTGAGACAGGTTTCTCTGTATTGCTTTGGAGCATATCTTGGGACTAGCACTGTAGACTAGGCTGGCCTCGAACTCAGAGATATGCCTGCCTCTGCCTCCCAAGTGTCACCGACACCAGGCTTAACTATAGTTCTTACTTGATAACTGTTTTGCTATTTATAATTTTACTGTGTTAAAGCCAAAACCTTCCTTTTTATTATTTATACAGAAAAGAAAAGGGAAATGTCCTGAATGCTGTGAATATGTTTCTCTTATTGGATGATGAATAAATGCTGATTGTCCAGTAGCCAGGCAGGAAGTATAGATGGGTCTACCAGTCTAGGAGAATTCTGGGAAGAGGAAGACAGAGAGGAGCTGTCAGGGAGACACTATGTAGCTGCTGAGGGAGTAACATTCCAGAGCATTATGGGTAAGCCACAGCCTCATGGCAATACATAGTTAGATAGAATGGGTTAATAATTAAGAGCAAGCTAGCCAATAAGATGCCTGAGCTATTGGTCAGTTTGTAATCAATCTATGCATTTATTTAGGACTAAACAGATACTGAACCATGTGGTAAACAGAAAATTACATCTACAAGAACTCACTTTGTTTCTCTATCTTCATAAAGGTTTTGCCTACATTTGACAACATTGATCACTGCAAAAAGAGTGTTTGAAGTGAAGGCAATCTATGAATAGTATTTAAGTCAATAAAAACTAACTCACTGATGTACATTAAAGTACATGTATCTTATTTACCCAGTTGTCTACAGATTTATAAAATCTTTTTTTCTGGCATTTCTAAAACAAATAATTATTCTTGTAATACTTTTAATCTACAACAATCCTGATATAATAACCATACCACTGATGGCAATAAAGTGAGCGAAGGAAGTTTCTATGAAAATGTTATGATATTTATAATTTATTATATCACTTTTCAAATTTTATCTATAATTTTATATGTACCAAGATATTTTAAGTATTTCCAATTCATAACACTTAATAATATTTATAAAAATCAATATTGTTATTTTGAACATCTGTGCATTTGGATACTATCTTATCTAAATACATTAATAAACTAGGAAATGTCAACAAAGAAACCATTATTTTAACTCTATTGTAATTGAAATAAACAGTTTTTAAAGCAGTTTTGAATGGTACAGGGCTTTAGATTGTAATAGAAATTTTGTCCTTGCCTTTGGTAAATTTATGACTTTTTTTTTTTACCTTGAAGACTTTCCATGTGTTTTCTTTTATAACTTAAACAGAAATAACTGAAAATTGTAAATGATGGATTACTTTATTCCCAGGGTAAGAAGAATAAAATTAAAAAGAGCTATTCTCATAGTTGAGACTCTCAACCTTTACTTCAGTCTGTATCAAGAAGTATATGAATTTGCCAAATAATCAGTATAATTATAGGCTGTCTTAAAATATCCTTGTTTATGTATAGCCTTCATGAACTGTGATAATATATAAATAACTACACATTAGAGTAAATATATATAAATAACTACATATAGGAGACTATATTACATAAGCCTATGAAGGAAGCAGAAGAAAAATACAGATTAAACTATAGTACGCCCTATGCCTTATGTTCTAATTGGAAACCAAAATGCTAGCGTCTGTTCCTTTTGGGATAGCATATGTTCTGGTGTGTGGAATCTCCAATGCACTGCCTATTCCTGGATGTGATATTGAATCTTTCTATAGACTAGTACTATGGCATTTACTTTATAACATGGGAATAATAAGTCAATGGGACCATAGAAAACAGGATAAGAAAGTATGGTTTGAGCATTAAATATTATATAACCTAATTAAAAGTAAATTTAATTGGAGCAACAACTCAAGCTGTTGACAAGGTGACAGAAAATTCAACCAGCTGAGAGCAAACTGAGGAAGAAAAGAATCAGCCAGCCACAGATAAGGAAACCGTTTAGGAAGACTGATACATTTATACCTGTAAATTCTTCTTAACCTCCCTCCCTACTTACTACCCTTTTCACAAAGTCTAAATCTTTATTGCCAGATGTGAAATCTCAAGGTATCTGGCCCCATGGTATCCAACTGGCACCACTTCTGAACCTTTTTTCTTTCCTCACCCTTATCCAGTCATGCTTTGGTCCCCAATTCACTAAATGAACATGGGAAAGTTGGTCTGAAGGAATACTCACTTATTCTTGGTAGAGTATATATTTTACCTATATAATACACAAAAATTTCTATGAATATTTGAACTTCAAAGAAAAGAAAATATTTTAAGCTTACACACAGCAACATGAACTACTTGTGTATGAATCTGAGATGTGCACACTGTAGAGGGACAGGATCAATGATAATAGCAACTTTCTCTAGGACAAAGTAGGACTTTATGGTCTGTGTTGTTTAATGAATTTTTATAAAGCCACAATACACACTAGATAAAAAAAATTCTCCAACAAAGAGTTCTGGCCATTCTGGAAGTTTGCATGTAGAAGAATCCAAATACAGTTTTAGGTTAGTAGCACCAACCATACAGTATAAAAGACAACAGAATACAGAGAAGAAAATAGTGGAAGGAGACAAAGCCATAACAATGTAGAAAGAATATGCACACTCCTTGTGTATCTCAATGCATAGACAACAGTAGATGTTTTAAAACTTGTTCCATCCACCCTCCACACTTCTGATTATTTTGCTTAATCTATATTGTGATTGGTAGAGTGCCCTTATCTTTGATTGCTGGGGAAATCTGTCCTCAGTGTTTACGCCTTTGAAGTAGCTTTCCTTTTGACTACAGACCTACTTTCCCTGTCAGTCAAAATTTCTACTTAGTAATGAGAATCATTCATATCACTCAAAAAATACAATTCCCCTTCCCTTGTTTTGTGTTATGATGAGTCAAGAACAACCAGCAAGCAAGAAGTCTTTCAATTGAATAAAATCATTGTTGTATGGATGAAAACTCTTCTTCAGGCACCAAGATTTGCTAAATGAATCAAGAAAGAATAAAATAAAACACACACACACACACACACACACAGAGAGAGAGAGAGAGAGAGAGAGAGAGAGATAAAGAGAGAGAGCACTGTGAGTGGATTATGATTAATAACACTGATATGATGTACCTGTACCTGGCTTCCATGTTATGCCAATGAAAAGACTTACAATGTCTTAGGCATGAAGTCAATGAATATACTCAGCTTCTAAGATAATTAAAGTTTTAACTTCTCTCTTTACTCAGTTGCCTCTGTAAGCCCATCTTCAGTTGATCATTTTTTATGTTTGTTTCTGTAACTCATTTTCTATTAAATTTTATGTATTAAAACCAGTGATAAGCCTAAGCATTATTCTTTTGTAAAGATATGTGTTTCTACCTCTGAAGGCTACTATAAAAATATTCCTAAATATATTGATGATGATGTTAATTTGTGAGAATATTACATTCTGAAAGGAAAATCTGTATTGAGGACAAATGTTTTTGTGAAAAGTTATCATTTTACAAAAACTGGATGGGCATTTTAACCATTCTACCACCAATTGCTAGTTTCCCTGTGTTATAAAGTCACACATAAATCATCAGCACTTTCTGCACACTGTCAGGTTATGGATCTCTTTGTTAATAGTTACCTATTGCATAAAAGCTTCTCTGAATGTGGGTTGAATGAGTCACTGATATATGGATATAGCAATATATCACAAGGAGTTAATTTATTGCCATGATCATTTAGCAGAATAGTAGTATTAGGTTTTTTTCCTAGGCTCATTATTTATCCAGCCTCAGGTTATCGACCAATTTATCTGTGTCAGGCATGGCTTTCATCTCATGTAGTGGGCCTTAAAGGCAATCAGAAATTGATTTGTTACTCCTTTAATATGTGTGCCGCTATTGTAGTTTCATGTCTTACAGGCAAGTTGCTGCTATAAGTTGCTGTGCTTATGGGAGGGTGATACTGATGACTACTTTTTTCCTCTGGTAATATGTAAAATACCTTTCAGCACCATGAATGATAGTCAGCATAAGTATGGCAGTGAAAGAATTACTTGGTGGTGCTTCAGGCCTCACCATTCTAATTTCCGGCTATACTAAAAAGCTATGGTAATAAAAACAGCATGGTATTGGCACAATAACAGACACATTGATCAATGGAAAGGAATTGAAAACCTAGTCATAAATTCATGTACCAAGGACACTTGAATTTTTATAAAGCCACAATACACACTAGATAAAAAAAAATCTCCAACAAAGAATTCTGGCCATTCTGGAAGTCTGCATGTAGAAGAATCCAAATAGATCCATACTTGTCACCCTGAACAAAACTCAATTCAAAATAGATCAAAGACCTCAACATAAAACCACACTGAACCTTCTAGAAGAAAGTGGGGGAATAAGCTTAAATTCATTTGCACTTATATGCAGAAGTCATGCTGAAAAACACACCATTAGTACAGGCAATAAGATCAACAATTAATAAATGGAATCTCATGAAACTGAAAGGCTTCCACATGGCACAGGACATAGTCATTCATACAAAATGGTGGCCTACAGAATGGGAAAAGATTTTTTTACCAACTCCACATCTGATAGTGGACAAATATCCAAAGTGTTGTTCTTTTGTTGCAGCTAATGCCTAAGAAACACAAACATGAGACTCAACGCCCACATGGAGTTTATTGAGAGAAGGGAGAGAAAGAGGGGGTAGCTGGTGGCCAACCGAAAGCAGGAAAGAGAGAGAGAGAGAGAGAGAGAGAGAGAGAGAGAGAGAGAGAGAGAGAGAGCAAGAAGGGGTCAGAGGGAGAGAGACCAGAGAGGGAGACCAAGAGGGTGAGCAAGAGAGAAACCAGAGAGAGAGGCGCTCTTGGCATGCTTGCTTTAAAAGGGGGCTTGCACATGCATAACTGACTCTTCTGGCATCCAGGTAAAACTTGAGCTGCCAGGTAAGGCTGACATAGCAATGACATGGCCATGAGCGTCCAGCCCATCATTGGGGGTGGGGGTCAGCTGGCTGCTAGTTCCTAACACAAAGTATATAAAGAATTCAATAAACTAGATATCAAAAAACCAAAACAAACCAATTAAAAATAGGTACATATCTAAGAATAGAATTCTCAATGCATTAAACTCAAATGGCCAAGAAACACTTAAAGAATTGTTCAATATCCGTAACCATCAGGGGCATGCAAATAAAACTACTCTGAGTTTCTATCTTATACCTGTCAGAATGGCTAAGATCAGGAACACAAGTGACAAGTCATGCTGGTGAGGATGTGGAATAAAGGGACACTCATCTCTTGCTAGTGGGAATTTACCTACAAAATAGAGTAGATTCTATGAGTGGATCAGGGTGGTGGAACCTGGAACTGGAGGTTCATATGGGGAGGGAAATGGGAGATAGGGTTGCGAGAGGGAATAAGGAGATAGACAGCTAGAATTGAGGGAGCATTTGAGCTTCTGTATAGAATACCAGTGCAATGGAAACTTCCTGAAGTACACGAAATTAATCTTAATGAAGCTTCCAAGTAACAAAGGAGACATATTCCAAAATGACCTCAAATGAAACTTCCAGTACCAGAAAACATCCAATGAGCTGTTGGCTAAAACGTTCCCATAGAAATCCCCAAACAACCCAGTTTTTTGCCCAGACGATATATAGCTCTCCACAAACTGATAGCGCAGCCCATTTCTGAATACAACACTCAGGACACAGGAGACAAAGGCAGATGGATCTCTGAATTCAAGGCCATCCAGAGTTACATTACAATGAATCAGTCTAAAAGAGAAACTGCTCATATAAAGGAGATCTCATCACTTGGGATCCCCTGACTTTAATCCTAGCTCTACAGAGGTACATAAGCTAGGAGGGAGGCATTCAGTAGTCAGTCTCAGAGATTTATTCTCCAGCCAAGCTAAGGACGGGATAGCCCTTTCAGCCTGAGTTAGAGGTAAGAACTAGTGGCCAGCTGCTTTGCTTCTCTAATCTTAAGTGGCTTTATTAAATCATAAACAACATATCACCACACATATGCTCATATATTTAAATGTTTGGTGGGTTGTTCATGAAGAATTAGAATGTGTGGCCTTGTTGGAAGAGGTATGTCAATGCAGAGTGGGCCTAGAATTTTTAAAATCCCATGTCAAGGCCTGTCTTGCACACAATCACTGCTGCTTATGAATCACATGTAAGGTCTCAGCTACTGCTCCAGCCAAGCCTGCCTGCCTGGTGTGATGCTTCCTGCCACAATAATCATGGACAAACTTTCCGACACTGTAATCAAGCCTCCAATTAAATCTTTTCCTTTATGAGTTTCTCTTGTTGTGCTGTCTCCTCACAGCAATAGAACAATGATTATTTCCTAGGGTAACTTCTTAAACTTCTTTCATATCAATAAATAGTAATATTTCTGGAAGCTTTTGCAGTAGTTTTCAAAAGGCTGTTTTAAAGGTATTTAGTGTTAGTTATCCTTCCCCACCCCCTCCTCTACCCTCCCCTACCCTCTTGCTTTCCCCCTCCCCTCCTCTCCCCTACCCTACCCTCCCCAGCCCTCTCCTCTCCTTTCCAGCCCTCTCCTTTCATTTCCTCTCCTCCCCTTCCCTTCCCTCCCCTCCCCAGCCCTCTCCTCCCCTTTCCTTCCCTTCCCTCCCCTCCCCTCCTCTCCTCTCCACTTCACTGCTATTTCTCACCTGACATCTCTCACTTCATTTATCCTGTTCTGCACTATCATTTACTTTCTTCCACCATACCAACCAGTCCTTTTTATGTGTGGAAACTCCACCCCCACCTCCGCCCCCGGTCCCTTACTTATTTTCTGACTTCTATTTATATTCCAATTTAAACAAACGTATATAAAGTTTCAAAGCTAGCACCCTATGAGAGACAACATAAGTTATAGGTACTAAATATGTAGGTGATAAAGATCTAGTGATGAAACTGTGTGAAGAGTTCTTCCATTTCAATATCATATTGAGTGTTGCTAAGATAGCTGTACTCCCCACATTAATCATAGATTCTATTTCATCCTGGTCTCAATCCTGTGCATCTTTTATGGGCACAGAAGTTCTCAAAAAGTACTGAGTGCATATGCAAGTGTAAGGCTGCAAAATTGCCAATGTGACCTTGAACAAGAAGTCAATATTTGAGGATTTGTACTTATTTCAAAATTTTGAGAACTGTATTAAATAAGAATATTTGGTAGCAGCCCAGGAGTAAATGTGTGGATATGCCAAATGCATAGAGTACCATCAACTCTTAGTTTATCATCAATTGCTTTTCAACATAAGTGCCAAGATAATTAAACAGAAAAATAGCATTTCTAACAAATGGTGACAGGACAACTGGAAATCCACCTGTAAGAAAATGAATTTGGAGAGCTTCCTGATACCACACAAAGCTCAGCTCAAAATTAACCCAAGGCTTCCACATCAGGGATAATATTTTAGAATAAAAAAATCAATCTGTATTTTTACTGATCAATTATTTCTCAGATATTATTTCAAAAACATAAGTACACAAAGGAAAAAAGACATAAATTTTACTAAAATTAATCAGAACTTTCAGATTATCAAAAAAGTGACAAAAATAGAATATGAGAAAATATTTGTAAATTATATATTTAATAAGAGACTTGCACAAAGAAATTATTAAACTTTTAAAACACATTAGTAAAAGACAAAAAATCAAATTAAAGAATAAAGAACTTGAAGAGCTCTTCCTTCAAAGAGGACACACAATTGGGCACAGATCACATCATAAGATTTTTGTCATTAATATTTACAGTGATAAGGGAAGTCTGGTCGTAATTCAGCAGTGATCCTTTTATGCTGGATTGCTAGAATAAAATGGGTAATGAGTTCTGATGAAGACCATCTAAATGGGAATCCTGACACATTGTTTTCATGTTGATACTATGACATGGCCATTTTTGAGAACAGTCTGGTCAATGTTTCCACATACAAGAGTATGGATAAGTGTAAGTAGTACGGTTTTGTCAACAGAATTATATCTAATACAGAGTCTCTGTGTGATAATTGGGGCTGGCGTGGCGGCAAGACAAGACCAGGCAGCGGGAGGAAAAACGTACTTCTTACAGATATGCATTATAAAGCCTGACTATATCGGTTTTAGGGATTAACACAACACATTTTGTAGGGCATTGTATTAACATTATAGGGTTATTCTGACTGAACTGAAAGGTTACTATGGAGATGGTAATCTCCAAAATAGATGGTTGTCATGTGAAGACTTCCTTAGAGGGCAAGATAAATGGAATCAAGTAGAAAGCAACAGTAATACTTCAAACTAGAAATTGTTCTTGTTTATAACAAGATACTGGTTCTTACAAAACATTAACCTAGGAGCTGGATAGATGCATTAGTGGTTAAGCGCACTTGTTCTTTCAGGGAACCAAATTTTGATTCCCATTATCCATATTGTGGTTCACAAATATCTGTAATTCCAGTTCCAGGAGATCTAATTTTTTTTAATTTCTGTAGACACAAGGCATGCATATACATGATGTAAATACAAATATGCAGGCCATCTTCGAATCCCTCATGACAGCACCCCTTACCAGCAGGAAGTAGTTTGGAAAGAACAATGCCCAAATTCCCAAATATTGTCTATAAATGTTTGTTTTCATTTAAATGGACTTTGTTATATAAAATAAAAAAAATGCAGGCCAAACACTGATATTTAATAAAATAAATTAAAATCTTTATAAACAAAATGAAAAAGAACAAATATAAGTCACCTTTATCTTTTTTTACTGTCTTTGGGTTTGTATTCCTGTAATAAACACCATCACCAAAAGCAGCTTGGGAAGGGAAGTGTTTATTTCATCTTACAACTCTCAGGTCATATCCCATCACTTAGGGAAGTCAGAGCAGGAACCCAAGGCAAGAACTGGAAGTCAAGATCTGAAACAGAAGCTTTGGAGGAATGCTGCACTGGCTTGCTTCTTATCTATCCCAGGACTACTTGCCTTTGGATGGTAGCACCCATAGTAGGATGAGCCATTCCACATCAGACATCATGAGACTATGGCCCACAGAATGAACTATTCAGGGTCCATGGGAGCTCATAGAGACTGAACCAACACAGACCCTGCATGGGTCTGAGCTAGATTCTCTGCATAAACCTTAAGGTGTGTCTCTGACTCTTTTGCCTAAGCTTGAAAACCTTTCCTCCTACTGAAATACCTTGTCCAGCCTCCATATGAGGGTGTATGCCTAGTGTTATTGTAACTTGTTAGGCCATATTCAGTAGATATCCCTCTGAGGTCTGCTCTGTTGTTTTTGTTTTGAGGAAAAGCAGAGGAGGAATAGGAGGAGAGGAGGAAGGGGAAAGTGCAATTAAATGTATGAGAGAAGACTAAAAGAAAAAAAAAGCCTACTAAACAATCTGTAAACAACCCTCTTCTCAGATGTTTAGCTTGTAGCTGATAAACTTCAGCCATGATAGTTACTAACTTAGCAACTTTAAATTATAGCCAAATATAACGGTTAATTATTTCTGGATATACAGTACTTACTCACTGGTAACAACTCAAATTTAATGAAGCACTATTTTTTACACCTTGACTTGGTTAGAATTTCTACTGCTATGAAGAGACACTATGACCATGGTAATTCTTAATTGGGGTGGCAGCCTAGAGTTTAGAGGTTAAGGCCATTAGCATCATGGTGGGAAGCAAAGCAGCCTGCAGGCTGACATGGTGGTAGAGAAGGAGAGTTTATTATCTTGGCTCACAGTCAACAAGAAGTAGTCTGAGGCACTGAGTGTGACTTGAGCATATATGGGTCCTCAAAGCTGGCCTCTTCAGTGACACACTTCTAAAAAGGCCACACCTCTTAATAGTGGCACACCCTTTGGGGGCCATTTTCTTTCAAACCACCACACATCTCTAAATTTCATGTAAAAATCATTGTTGTATAAGTACTTTGACTAATGTTTGATGTTTACTAAGAATTTCAGATTTCTATGTAATGACAGAAGATGAGCTACACTAAAAGATTCAGCCCAACATTTTTAATTTATATGCTTTCATGTGTAAAATAATATTATCTGTATATAAAAGACCTACCTTTCTGAGTGATCTCTTTCACTTACATTATTGTTATAACTAAGACTTCAAATACTATACTGAATATGTATGGCAAGGGTGAACATCCTTGTGTTGTTATTGATTTTGATGGAAATACTTTTCCTCTCCATTTAGAATGATGTTAGTGGTGGACTTGTTGCAAATTGCCTTTATTATGTTGAATTTTGTCCCTCATATCCTTAGTTTGTCTGTGACTTTTTATCATGAAGACCTATTAGATTTTGTCAAAGGCCTTTTCTGTATCTAATGGCATGATAACATGGTTTCTATGATTTGTCTATTTATGTGATAGATTATAAATTAAATATTTTTCACCATTGCTGCATCTCTGGAATAAAACTGGTGTGGTAGGTAATCCTTTTGATGAATTCCTGAATTCACTTTGCAAGTATTTTTTGGATTGTTTTAGTTCCTATGGTCGTAAATCTTAAGAGACATTTGTATTTTATTCTTTTCGTTGATTATTTTTCTGATTTTGGCATCAAGATAGTGTTGGCTTCATAAAAATGACTTTGGAAAGGCTTCATCAATCTCTATTTTTCATACTATTTTGAGGACAATTGGTGTTGGCTCTTCTTTGAAGGTCCAGTAGAATTCTTCACTGCATCTATCTTTCCCTGAGCTCTTTTTTAAAGACATTTAAAATTTCTGCTTCTACCAATTATTTGTTATTGTTTGTCTAAATTATTTACTTAATCTTGATTTAATTTTGGTAGATCACATATACACAGATTCACCTATGCCTTTGAGTTTTTCCATTTTGTGTAATTAACTCACTTTATGCATCTGTGTGTGCACCTGAGTGTATTATGTGTATCACATGAATGCAGGATAATTAATCCAGAAAAAGGCATTCTATATTGTGAAGCTCGAGTTATAAGCAGTTGCTAACCACCTGATATGGGTGCTAGGAATTGAACCTAAGTCCTCTGCAAGAGCAGAAAATCCTCTTAACCATAGAACCATCTCTTCAGCCCTACCATTAAACCATTTTAAGTTCATTGTTAAACACTAATTTTAAATAACAAGACAAATTGATAAACAGCTAAGGTGTAAGAATGTTGTGAATTAGTTTTTAATATTGTTATTATAGGGATAAATATACAAGCTCATAAGCCTTAACACCACTTATTTAGGCAGGACATTTAGTCTATTTACAGCTATGGAGACACTGCAACTCATTACAAACTCCATGGCCAAATGTTTGCTTTTACCCCAGCTTACTGCCATTTAAAGCTGGGTTTGTACCTCTGTGGTTTCCCTATTTTTATGTCTTCACCATGGAACTTAACATACGATTATTTAAAATCCTATTCTCTTTCTATTAGAATCTTTAGTGGTGACTTTCAATCAGCTCTGGCCACCAACTTTGCTTCCTCAGAAGATGATACTTCATAGATGTCAACTATAGCACCCAGTTTTCTATTAAGACTAACTACGGCCTGAGAAAAACCTTTGTTCTGATGAGGCTGACAGCCACTTTCCTCTCTGAACTTCAGCATTGTGATAAAAATGCCTGAACTTTATGAAATTGAAAGTGTCCTGAATCAGTAACTTTCAAAGTGTGTTTTCTGAAGGTCTGGTTATCCTAACAGTAACTGGAACAAAAGTGTTGCTGGCATGTCATTAGAGCCAGGAGATGTCAGTCACAACTAGTTAGGAGTGAATTCTGCATAGAAGTATTTCCTCATCGTACCATCATCACCATGGTTACTGTCATTAATAAGCTAAATTAATCATGTACATGCTGTTTCAAAGAAAATTCTTGAATGTCATATTCAGACAATACCTCATGGTATATACTTATGTGTAATAAAATTGAGGAGTATTTTGTGTGTTTAAATTAAATACAAAGCATTGTGATAATGCTGATAGAAGAGTAACTTCTTTTAATATAATTAAAAGCAGAATAAGTAGCATGTACACAAATAAAATCTGCTTCAACTATACTCTCTGATATAAGGCACTTTAACATTCAGTACTTACACTGGTTTTTAGTTTCTTCCAAAATTAGAATTATTTATATGACCCATGGTTTTAGTTTCAACTGAGTTTATATGAGTATCTACTTTCTTTCTAGTGAGTTTTCTTTAGGCACATCTCTATTTTAAATGAGCTTTGAATTTTCGTTTTAAAAAGTGGTTACATCTTAATAAATGGAGTTGTTTTTCCAAAGCAGATGCCTTCTGATAGTTTTAATTAAAGAAAATAAATCTGTTTTATATTCCTCCAAATGTGATGATTTTACTTCTCATTGAACATGGAATTGGTGCATTTCAGAGCAATATAGCTCTTAAAAATTATCACTTTTTCAGTAATAAGAAAAGCTTTTTATCTGCATGAAAATAAATATATATTAAGAATCACACAGATTCAGGAGGAAATATGAGGGCATCAAGTAATGAGGAAGTGCCTTTCATTCAGTGTGAGGCAGGGACGCTTGAATTGAGGTGTCCAGAAAAACCATTAAGTTATGTTTTATTCATTTTATTATAAAAAAAAGAAGTCACTTAGGAATAATTTAAATTCTACTCTCCAATAGCCACATTTGATTCAACAACTTGAAAACGGTTTTTTACATGTATAAATATTTTAAGAGTTTTATCATTTAAGATTCCTTAATTTGAGTACAAAAGAGGTGGCAAAGAGGAGTACTATTTACATTTATTAAAGCAAATGAGCAGTGCAAGGGAATGTAATTTTAGTTAGCTAACCCAGGTGCCATGCTTCCTAGATAGTAAAGAAGGAAACTGCACAATCAGCATATTTTTCCAAACTGAGCCCCAACCCACATTTTTTTTTTTTTTTTTTTTTTTTTTTTTTTGGACAGAAAGTCATGTTGAACATCACCCCTGTAATCTGTTTACAAAACAGTGTGAGCTTCAGAGTGAGACTGTTCAGTCATCAAAAATGAAGTCTGAGCTGTATTTACTTTACAGAGGAAGTGGTTTAAACTGGATAGCTTTCAAACTCAGGACCTGATGCCTGCAAACCTATCACCCCATCTCAGAGAGAGAGTTTCAGTAACATAGGCTTCCCGGTTAGCTTGCCTTTCCAACATTCAAAAGTTGTGCTATTTGTGTTTTAATGAAGAAGAAGAAGAAGAAGAAGAAGAAGAAGAAGAAGAAGAAGAAGAAGAAGAAGAAGAAGAAGAAGAAGAAGAAGAAGGAAGAAGAAATTTCACAAAGCGTTGGACTTGATTCATACTGAGCCAGCCAGGCGGCGTCAGGATAGAGGTTTGCTTTAGGAAATAATGCAATCTGCCACATGGAGTCAGTATAAAAGATGTTCCACTCATATCTTTGGGTTTTTTTTTTTTGTTTGTTTTTGTTTTTTTGTAAGCAGTTTAAACTCTATTAGAATGCATAATGTTCACATTACTTGCTTTTAAATAAAAACAAATGAAATATAGAACTACAGAGATGTTTTATAGTTCTGTGAGGATGTCCTACATAAATTCCAAAGATGCTCCAAATGATTTCCTGTCCCCAACATCACTAGCTTTGGAAACATTACCATAGTACAATCAGCAGAGCAAGAATATGAGCACCCTAATCAAGGGAGATAAATTTCAAATCCATTTCAGTAACTTTTATACTTCTGGCCAGTTTCCTCTGGACATAAGACTAGTCTTGCTGTCAAAGTGATAAATGAATCTCAATGCTACCCATATTTATCATATCTTTACTTAGTCATTATAATGTACTTTATCAGAACATTAATACAGCATGCAAATAAAACTGCAGTAAGCAAAAAATAGATTGGCCCACACTGCTAAGAGCCAATCACTCATAAACGTAAGGCTACATGTTACTGCTATTGTGTGCACCACTCTTGCTGCCATATATAATAGTTTTACATATTCAAGGGGCCCTATTGATTATTTTCCAAGTGCACTGTCCCTTCTCTCAGTTCACATAATCATGGGTCATTTGTTTTTCAAGTACAGATTGCATGCTGCAACACAATTCTTAGACTTTTTCATGATAACTTTAAAATCCTAGATGGCAAGAGCTAAATAAACATTTGATATTTGTTCCTTTGAAACCTGAGCAAAGCATTCAGTATAAATTATTCCTATTCTTTTATTTGCACAATTTAAAATGAAACAATATTTCTGTCCTGTTATAAATCATAGGCACAGAATTTAGAAGCCAAATTTCTCCTGTGAATAATGCCATTAGCCAATCTATAAATCAAAATTTTGTTTTTTTACTAGCCAAAATTAGACTGAACTTCACACAATAAACTCAAGCATTAGCAAAGACTCCAGTTAGAATTTTCTTCATTTTTTTTCAACCTATTCATTACTTTTGACACATTTAATCCATTTCCTTAGCCTTTGAGAGAGTAGGTTTCTATATACTTCATGATCTTGTGGTGTCCAGACCTTAGATGAGCATTTGATAATGAGTTTAGCATGGAGAGCCACTGATGAGAGCAAGAGAATTCATAGAATCACGGTTAGGAACATTTTAGACAGTTTTTAACCCACCTGGTTCGGCAGCCCTTCCGTCCCAAATAAATACACAGAGTCTTATATTAATTATAAACTGTTTGGCTGATGACTCAGTCTTCTTATTTGGCTAGTTCTCTCTTAATTATTAATCTGTGTATCTCTACTTTGTCTTGGTTTACCAGTAATGCCCAGCCCTCTTGCTCCCTCAGCAGCTACATGGAATCTCTCTTTGGCGGCTCTTCTCTCCCTTTCCGCTTCCCAGAATTCTCCTAGTCTTCCTGCTGTACTTCCTGCCTGGCTACTGGCCAACCAGCATTTATTCACCAACCAATGGGATATATATATATATATATATATATATATATATATATATATCTTCCATCAGGAACATGCCAAATAGAGACAAATGCCACACTGATATACTGACCATAGATAGGTAAGAACTCAAAAAGAAGCAGGAGTGGCATCTGTGTACCAGTCCCATGCAGGGCTTTACATATGCATACAAATTCACCAAACCATCAATAGACATCATAGCACATATCCAGCATCCACACCACGACCCTACAGAGGTAAATCAGACATAGGCCCTATCCCGCTACCAGGTGAGGAAACAAATCTGGAATTTACACCTATTCTTATTTCTCCTTCCATTACTTTTCTATTTATCTATTCACTACCTAATCTCAATTCAGAGGATCAGATTCATTCTGCTGGCACTATTGTTGGTTGAATAATTGTTTTTTATTATTTCAGATTTCGTTCTATCTTTAGTATAAACTGCTTAAACTCTTTTATTGTTTCAATCTTCTGTTTATATCTACTCTTTCTATTTTTATATGTTGTTACAATATTAATCATCAGTCTTACTCACGTTTCCTTTCCATTTCTACACTAAGAAACTAGTACTCACCTTACTAGTTACCAGTACTAGTAACTCAGTACACACCTTACCACCATTGTTTGCTTTTTATTTTCCACTTGTTTATTTTTGTCTCATATAGGTTACATACAGCCATTTTATAAAATTATTTAGTATGCATACTCCATTACCCTCACCCCTCAAATTACCACTATTACACTCTGTTGTCACTCAAGCAGGGTTGTGTCTACTTTTGTGCCATCAGAACATATATAATTATGTGCATTAATAACATCTGGTCATTGAGATGAGGGAAATAAGGGAAAATGATCAATATTTGTATTTCTAAGACTAGATTAATTCATTTAATATTAATATCTCAAGTATCAGGTCTTGTTATGTTTGTAAAATTATTGGAGAAGGAAAAACAATAATTTTAATTGAGTATTATTGTATTTTTAATATGAGTATTTCTGTCATTTGTGGCTATGCCAGGTAACCCTTGTGCATGGGCTGAGAGTTTATTCACTGAGATAATCTCCCAGTCTATTGGGAAGAAACAAAACTGCAACTATATTGTAATGTAGTCCACATTAATGTTGCAAATATGTACACTGATGATATATAGGTAAATTTGAAAAATTTACCAATGCTTTAATACCAGTTTCTCAGGTTTTAAGAGTTGGAACAAGCGGTAGGAAGAAAGCCCTTTCTGCCTTTCTTTCTGGACTGTTTTCTATTTTTTTGTTTTGCCACTAATCATCAGAAACATTTTCTCCAGGAACCGCCAGGCTGAGACTCACATAGGCAACACTTCCTGTCCTTCTTGTCCTCAATTTCCCTCCCTTCAGACCTGTACTTAGTCCTAATGCAGTCTGCCTGCTGGAGACAGTCTTCCAACCCCATCCCTACTACCCGAGGATTCTGCCTTTGATGCAGACCTAGGATCTCCTTAGTTCTTTCTTGGAACCTTTTTAAGATTTTCATTCTAGCTCATCCCCATTTCTTTGTGACATCCACAGACACTCTACCACTAGCCATACTAGAATGGGATTCAGTATGCTTTTGTCCTCCATTCCATACTCTCCAGACTGTCAGGCCTATGCAACCAGGAACATCGCCTCCCAGCCCACCTTGTCTCCTGAGGACTTCATGTCTTGGTGTGGATCCAAGATACAATGTTTTCTTTCCATTTCTTTCTTCCAGCCCTTCCTATTATCTTATCTCCATTCCTTTGAGATACCATCTGCCTTGCAGAAATATGTCTGCCAGGGATTCCACAGCCATTACATTTGGCTGTGATTCAGAGTGAGAAACATAAACCAAAGAATGAAACACCCACATAACAAAAATGAGGCAATAATCTCCAGTAGAAAAACACTTCATATGTCATAACTATGCCTAGATCTTAGTGTAAAAACACAAACAAAAACACAAACAAGATGTATCCTCCAGAAGCTAGTATTTCTACTGAAATAGGCCAAAGCAAAGCAATTTAGTTAAAGCACAAAACAAGGATTTCAAATGAGAAATTATGAATATGTTTAAAGAACTTAAAGAGGATACAAATAAATGCCGTGTAAAAGACTATGAAAATTCACAGACAGTTTGAATGACATAGTGTAAACATTTTTAAACATGAAAGTAGAATTTAACAAAGATATAGAATCTAAATCCAAAGTGCAATAACTCTAAAAATGAAAAACTAAAGATTTCAATAAAAAAACTCTGTGGTAAGACTCACCAAAAGATTACAAACATAGAAAACAATATCTGATCTTAAAAATATGGTAGAAAAAAATGGATAGAGCAAGCTAAGAAAATGTTAAGTCTAAAAATATCCAGGCACAAAACTTACAGAAATTTGGAACACTGTGGAAAGACAAAGTGTATGAATAATAGGTACAAATGAATGAGAAGAAACCTAGGTCAAAGGAATATAAAATATTTTTTTCAAAAAAAATGATAGAATAAATTTTCTCCAACCTAAAGGAGGTGATTAATTAAGGTACAAGAATCATACAGAATGTGAGATGAACTTGAAACAAACTAGAAATTCCCCATGATACCTAATAATCAAAATACTAAATGTACAGAACTAAAAAAAAGTATGAAATGTTGAAATGAAAGATGAACTCATATATAAAAGCAGGGCCATTATAATAACATCCAAGTTTTCAAGAGAGACTCTGAAAGCTAGAATGAGTTTATTTCATTTTCTAGAAGGTGGATATAAGGGAATTCTTTATATTAAGTGAATTAAAAGGTATACAGGTATGTTTTCTCTCATTTATGAATCCCTACTTTCTATGACTACTTAAGTCCAAGTATATAAATGTGTGCATGTATACCATGCATATATAACATGAAAGCTAAGGAAATAGGAAACCTACAGGGAGTAATTTGGAAGGGGATAAATGGAGATAATGGGGAATGAACATGGTCAAAGGCATGATATACTAGAAACAAATTGTCTTGGTGAAGCCCAAATACCTTACACAATGAAAAAACACTGATATAAAAACTAGTTCTGAATATCATCAGAAGAATGTAAAAATACAAAACAATTTAAATAATAAAATAGCCATGACTGGTTTGTAATATCAAAATAATTAATTATATGAAAGTTATATGGAATTAAAAATATATGGATAAATATGCACTATATTACTATGGTAAATATATATATATATATATATATATATATATATGTAGAGAGAGAGAGAGAGAGAGAGAGCACACTTCAAAATCTATATTATCTTATATTAAAGATTAGTATAATTTCCAAGAGTTGTACAAATGTATTAATGTGGAAATTTACAAACCTCTATTGTCATCACCAAAATGATAATTCAGAATTTTGATAAATAATTTCTCATATTATTTTAGAAGGTATTTTTCTATGGTGCTGTCACACCTTTATTATTTTTCTGTAAGCTATTCAGTGCCAGCATTTACTTGTCTGTATTTTCCATTATATACCACAAATAATCTTTCTTGACCTCAACACTTTGGTTAGGTTATTCAACATACAGCTATCAGTTGACCAATATTCTTCTTGACATATTAGGTATGCACAGTGTGATGATTCATTTAATTGTTAAATATATATATATATATATATATATATATATATATATATATATCAACTAAAATGCAAGCAATTGAGCACACCTATGAGGGGTTTTCTTGATTAGATAATTGGAGGAGGGAAGACCCACCCTAAATTTGGGTTACACATTCTAGTGGCAGCCCAAATAACAAGACACGGAAAAATGAAAGTTTTGCTTTTAGTCCTTCTGTCCTCAATCTAGCCATCAAATTCATCTATCCTGTGTTGAAACATTCCAATACTTGTATTGGAAGCTATGTCTTCAGGATTCTAAGGTATGCAGAAGACTAGCAGCTATCTAGGTATCCACTTTGACTCTAGCACCAGTCTGGAATTGCTGAGACAGCAAATCTCATGAACTAAACAAGTACCGTATTCTTGGCCTTTCCATCATAAGACAGCCATTGTTTGATTACCTGGGCCATAGATCATGAGCACTCTAATAAATACCCAATAAATATATTTATATTCATTCTATCCATTCAATTTTTTTTAGAGAACCCTGGGTAATATATACAAATTCAGAAATGGTTTTCAAAGTACTAGCCATCCAGATTACATGAAGATGAGTACCTTTAAATCAGAATCTCTTCTTTTTATCTTTCTGTCACTGTGACTTAGTGTTAAGTGGCAATACTTTTTCTGAGGAGACACAGCATATATTTCTATTCACCTAGACTGGGAGCCCAAGACAGGTCGAAGTACTGATACAGTCAAAGTACAACTTGGTGAACCATGAGTTTTACTGGGGTAATTTACAGGAATATGGGTGAGTGGTTACTTAAGGAATGGAATTACTGAATAAGAGCTGCATCACCAAGGGTCAATCCTAGAGCAACTTGTGCAGGCTGCTGGCAGCTCAATAGGCTTGATATCCTGGTTAGTCTAAACCTCTTCCAGGCAGTTCATCTGCTTTCTGCTTCTTCCAGACAACTAGTATGGTCTTGAGTCTTCTTTGCACCTTGACTTGTCTAAGAGTGACTTTCAGCCATCATTATTTTTTTACTGGTGGAAATGAGGGGTATACTCAGTTCCAGGGGTTTCCTGAAGATATTTTAAATTGTTTTTCTTCTGGCTTTTGGAGTTTCCCTGCAGGAAGAAATGTTTTAATCTCCAAGAAAACTGCCTCATCACTCCTAGTAGTGATGATTTAGAGGGGTCCCTAACATTCCCATCCTATACAGATAAAATTATTCTCTGTAATCCTGATTTTAATAAATTCATTGATGTGTGATACATTTAATTAATCATTAATCTGTGTTTGTATTTGACAGAACAGAGTTAAGGAAGTAAGCATTATTCACTGAGTACTCTAAAATCTGAAAACAACCACTATTATCTCTCAGTAGGTATTAAATTTGAGATTCCTCAGGTATTGAATGAGAGAATTTTTTATTTAAAGTGATCAATTGCTAAAACCATGACTTGCTTTCCTAACTTTATTTTGGCTTGATTTTTATATGCTCAATGGCTTATCATTTAATTACAGTAACACCTTAATTACCATAACCAAGAAACATTCTACTTAATCTTACTTTAGATTGTTTAATGGTTTGTTTCCCTAGGACCTTGCAAGCATAAAATAGTTACTTACAGAATAGAAATCCAAATATCTTGCTTAATCATGGACTTTATCATGTTCATATACTTAATTCATACTTGCTTACTTGTCTTGTAATATAATTGTTTTTAAGATGTTGTTTGTTTTATAGCAAATATTACATTTCTATTGCAAGAAATATGTATCAAATGGAGTTTTTGTTTATAAAAGAAACCTTAAAATGAATCCCTAAAGTAAGAATTTTATTTATTTAAAAGACAAGGCAGCCTCTTTCTGACCTCCTCCTATAACCCATGTTGTATTCTCTTTAGTAAAAAAATGGTAGCAAACCACTGTTAGAAAATGGTCAGTAAGTTTTCTTGATTTTTTTTATCAAAATTGTGAAATCTTAGTAGTCTATAATGTTTATATTCTTTCTGTATAATATCTAAGTTATGAAATGTAATTATGTAATATTGACTTGAAATGTACCTATATATTGCATGATTAAGGCTGTATCTATGTTGCCATGGGGATTTGACTTTAGCTTATTTTGAGAAACAGCACAGCTGCTGCTGTATGATAACTTGTCCTTTGGATGTGTGCACTGCATTGAGTGTTGTAAGCATAATACACCGTTATTACCTTTGGAGGTAAGTAGCAGTTTGCAATCCCGTTAGGCACCATCCTACTAACATACTGCATGTTGTTGGTGTTTATTTTTAGTGTGAATTGTTGTAATAAATTATGATCATTTGAGCATTCTGATTTAAGTAGATGATTAACTGGGGATCTATTTAAAATAATGGATTAGAGTGCTACATGATGGTAGTCTTTTATCATCATGATTTATCGCATTTTTTCCACTAATACAGTCAGTACTCAAAAATATATAATTTTCAGACAAAGTTGCATGTTTTTTATTATATACAAAGTACGGAAGTATCATTTAAGGCAAGATTATATCTTTTAGGCCATTAAAAAAGGCATTATTTTGTCATGAGGGAAATTGCTATCCATTGAAACTCTATTTTATTTTTTTTCACAGGTATAGACCTGCTAATTTTGTTTCTCTTGGGATTTTAACTATGGAAACAGGAGCTGTATGAATTAATTTTCTCTGTATTTAAGAAGAATTTTTAATGACCTTTCATGAACTACTCTTTTTTAAAAAAAAAACTTATTTTTAAATTAAGAGACATTCCAGAGTAGTTCCAGTGGTAAATAATTGAACCTTCTCATTATTTGCTTGCCCTGAGATAAGGTATCACATTATGTAGAAATTGAACTCACAAGCCCTCTAAATCTGCATCTGAGTGGAACTGTGAACATTCCTCATCACCACGCTGACCAGTTAATCATTTTAATATTAATTGTAAAGTGTATAAACAATATCCTCTGTTTTTTGTTAGTATTATTTGCTGTAAAACTACAATTGAACATAGTGTGAATTGTGTTTGATACAGTTTGTACACCTTAAATTTATTTATTCCAAACAGTTTCATATCTCCTTGAGTTATTTGGATATTGTGGATTATTTTTAAGGCTTTTATTTACTTATATGTGTTTGTGAGTTCCAGCACTTGTCTGGTGGCTACAGAGGTCTGAGGAGAGTGTCAGATCCTCTTGAACTGGAGTTACAGCCAGTTATTCCCACACACCTTCTGGGCACCAAATCCAGGTTCCATGCAGGAGCAGTGAGTGCTCCAAACCACAGAGCCATTTCTCAAGCTTGATACTATGGATTTTTTTATTTGAACATTTATGTGTCTAACTCCCTCAAAACACATGCAGAAACAGGAATTTACTGCATGTTTTCCCATTAATCCAAATATATCAGGTTTATTTTGGAAACTTAATTTCCTCATGGGAATAGAATGAATTATGCAATCAAGAAATGTAGCCATAATAAAGTAACTGAAACCATCCTAATCCTTCCTTCCACAATGTTAACACTGTTTACAGCACATAAGGGGACAATGACAGATGATTAACATAGAAAATACAGGAGTCACTTCCAACAGAAGAAAACACTGTAGCCTCACACAATCCACATTTTCAATAGTGTTTATATTCTCCAGCCTGGGAAAATACAATTAGAACACAGAAGAGTCATTGAAGCTATGGGGGATGGTTCAAATTAGTAGGTGGAAGAGTTGAAATTTTTAGTAAAGAAAAACAGAAAGGAAATACTCACCTATTTAATGATGGATAAATTAAAGCCTGGAAGGAGAGAGGAGGGGAGGTAGGGAGGAGGAAGGAAAGAAGGAGGAGAGAGAGAAGAGAGGGACATGGAGACATACAAAGTGATGTTTGTTTTTCTATATAATGCACTAAATCTGAGTTTAATCCTAAGACCTATTTGTCCTCTTCCTTGAATATATGTTTATTTTTATTGTACTAAAGTATTGTTTAATGAAGAATGGTTTCTTGATAGTCCTTGAATTAATTTTCTCTACATATTGCTTGATATATGTGTGTGTGTATGTGTGTGTGTGTGTTTTGTGTGTGTGTGTGTGTGTGTGTGTATGTGTATGTTGTTCCAGTTATATAAAATTAATAAAACTGTTCTTACATTCCTGTATAATGTGATGTTGTTACTCTTTTGGCTTATTGTTTCTTTTGGCTCTTTGTGCAGTCCAGCACCCAGCTCCCAAATAAATCACTCACAGAGGCATATTCTTTTATGAGTGCTGGTGTTACAACATGTTTTCCCATTCTTCTCTATTATTTAAGACATTTTCTCAATTATGGTAAACTTTAGTTTTGAGCTTCACAGTTATTCTGTATTATGAAATGCTTAATTCAGGTTACAAATGAATGACTTCTTAAAACTTCAAATATTTCAAAGCATTTCACTGTAATCGTTGCTTTCCTATGCTCTGTCTTGTTTGGGGGTTGGATTAAGTCTCCCTCTTGATTGATTTAGACTGAATAGCCTTAGCTGTATACTATTTCCTTGTATTTTCCCAGGTTCCCCAGAGGTGGGTCACCTGACCAGTGAAAGGTTGTAAGTAGGGCTCAGTGTGCTCTTCACAAGATGTTGGCAGGGTAGCAGGTGGCAGGTTGGATTTTCTGGCACCTAGATTCAACAAGTATGCAGACCCTAAGATGTCAACCATTTTCTCCAGTATTCTGCAAGATGCACACATCTCTAGGTAACCCTCCCCCGCTTGGCTTTTCATTCCATCTTTTCCCAGGTGTTGCTTTCTGTATGTTCATCTGAGGCTCCCATCTGCTCAACCTCTTGCAGTTGGCTGGAACCTTTTCTGTCCAAGTGTCATCCACCGAGAGACTTGACTTCAGAGTCCTGCATGACTCCAGATTGCCTAGCATCCCCAATTCTTTTCTCTATGGTTGTTTTTGAGTATGTTAAGAGGTTTTTAAAAAGAATTTAGAATCTTTGTTCATATCATATTTAGACAGTCATGTCAATGAGACTTTGTGTTTTGTGGGTATAGTTTCTGACACTTCTAGAAGACACAGTTTCACAGGAGTTTCCTGTGATCTTTTGGCCCTGACAATTTTCCAATGTGATCTCTGAACTTTATTTCAAGGAGTTGTGTTTTAGATTAATCAGTTGGGCCTGCACTTCCATGTGACCTGAATAAGGATGACACTAATAGACCTGGTAACACCAGTGGACAAAATTCACAGGGCAAATAAAGAATGCTGAGAGAAGGAAAAATAGTTTATTATAGAGAAGAAAAGACTCATTGGTTATCCTATACCATATGGGCATCCCTGAAAACATAGTACATTGTACAGAAAGTGGGTTATATTTATATATTTAGGAAATGACATATACATACATACAGCTATGTACCTACATATCTCATGTATGTTTATGTTTATGTAACAACAATTAAGGAAAAAAGAGGATGAATTTGAAATAGAGCAGGAGGGTTACATAGGATTTGGAGGAAAGGGAAGTAGAAATGATGTAATAATAATCTCAGGAAAAAAAACCAAAATTAAACTTCTGTAGCACAAATAACAAAAACCTAGAGACAGGTATTGAGATTCAAGGTGAAGATCAGAAAAGCAAAGCAACCAAGCCACTAGAGAGATTTTACCTCTACAAGGAGGGTGATCCTGTCCTCAGGGTAACTGCAGATTCAATTCTGCCTGAAACCCTGAGTGCCTGTCTCCTCCACTATTATATTCCTCCCTGGTGCTGAGATTGAAGGCCTACACCACCACCTCCAAGCTTCTATGGCTAACTAGTGTGGCTTCTGGATTAAAGGTGTGTGCCACCACTGCCTGGCCTCTATGCCTGTGACTAGCTTTGCATTCTGATCTTCAAGCAAAATATCACTACAGCTTGTGGAATTTAGATAAAAGATAGTCAGAATTAATTTTATGATTGTATTATCTGCCATGAGACAAATATCTCATGCATTCTTATTTTCACCTCAGAAATAAAATTTTCTATTTATATATTAAATCACTGGGAAGCTGGTAAAATAGAAGATTAGACGCTGCCTCTGAGTGACCTGGTAAGGAAACTAGAAGGCCACTGGTCAGTGAGCCATCTCAGATTCTTAGTCTTCAGCATCATGGTACTTCCTTACTTCTATCTTCTCAGTCTCTTTGTTCCTCTTTTTTGATGTCATGAATGGCATATACAGTGCCATCCAGGTCCAGGTGCTTCTGACCTGTGGTGTGTATTCCAGACAACTTGTAGAGTGGAGACCCATGGTGGACTCAAGTTCTTTCATAGAGTATACAGAAAGGTACACACAATGCATCATGAGACAGAGCTGAGATGCAGGAGATTCAGGCACAGATAAAAGAACTTAGATAATTATTGATGAGATTTTGTTCGTTCATAAAGAAAATAAAATCACACTACCTAAAGTAAAATGGATACAACTTGAAATTATGTGATGTGAAACAAGCCAGACTTAGAAAGACAAACACCATAAGCTTTCTCTCAAACTAGGTGTGTGTATGTGTATGTGTGTGTGTGTGTGAGAGAGAGAGAGAGTGTGTTGTGTATATAAAAACAGCATGAGATAGATATTAAGAGAGGTGGGAGGGAGAAAGAGGGATTAATGGCATACAGGCAATGTGGAAGCTTTCTAAGGGATGCTGCTCAGAGACGGAGGGAGCATAGAAGAAGCAGAGAGAGAATGGGGGGTGGGAGTGGAGGAAGAAACCTGATATGAATAATCTTAGAAAATACCTGTTACTTTGTATGCTAACTTGAAAAATAAATTATAATATGCACTACTTAGAGTACTACCTGATATTAGCAAATAAGCTGGGTGATCATTATAAATGAACATGAAAAATAACAGTGTGACAAATTATCAGAACAAAAAGAAGCTAAAAAAAGGAGCCAGTTTCCAATAAGGTTTTTAGAGGTGGCTGTAACCTAGCTACCAGATGGCATGGTTACAGGAGTAATCACAATTTTATGAGTATGTAGTTGGATCTTTAGGAGCTGCTCATTGCTATAACGATGGTAAGATTTTAGCAAACTGTTAATGACGGATGTGAAAATAAATTAATTTTAGAGATCCAAGGAGTTATACCTGCGGGTTGCAGCTTAATGTCAGAATAGAGTATTAAATTAATAATGTCTTTTTTTTTTCAGAAAAAAAAATGAATGATAGAATTTAATGTCTCTGAACTAGAAAGCCTCTCTTTATAGTGGAACTCTAGTCCCTAGAGGCTTGTTGTATTGTGATATATGATGATCCTGATGTTAATTGCTAAAGCATTTAACAGATATGGGGCTGGAGAAATAAGCCAGGACTCCATGTCCTCAGGCTGTCCTCCTCAAGAGCCCAGCTATTTTACCTAGTTAGCTGCCTGGCTTTTTGTGGTTCAGCAGGATACTGAGCTGATGCAGCCTGTGTCCTCATTGCTGCCCTGCAGCTGCTGTCAGCTGATGTGATCAACCTAGTTAATTTTATGTTGTTAAGTGTCTCCTTTGGGAACAAATGCCTCCTAGGTGATTTCATTAGAGTAAAATCCTTTGTCCTTAACATTTTAGTAAACCAAAGTGAAGTGTTCCTATCAGCATCAATAGACTAGTAAATCTTGTGTGTGTGTGTGTGTGTGTGTGTATTACAAATTTTCCATTTCATAGAAACATTTTATGGGATACACATTTGTGAAAGTTAACATCAGTTTTCTTACATGAGAGTTATTGATTCAGTTGAGAGACTATTTTAGACTCTGTGTTAAGAATTTTTTTTGTTCCACAAAATTGTAAAGACAATGTAAAAAATTGACTAAGTTTCATCCTGCTGCTGTGACAAACACCATGAATAAAAGCAACTCAGAGGAGTAAAGGGTTTATACTTCAGATTACAGATCCTGGTCCACCATCAACTCACTGTTTAATTCACACAATCAAATGAAGACAGGGAGGCAGTAAATACAGGAACAGGCTTGCTGGCTACCCCACTCAGCATTATTTCTGATCAAGGAATTCATTTCACAGTTGAAGAGTATAGGAAGTATGACAAGTTTGGGCATGCTACCTGGGTCTCAGGATGGTTTATACTCAATCATCTAGTTTTTATATACAGTTCAGGGACACTTGTTTAGTGATGGAGTTTCAGACTGTCTCTACATCAACTAAAATCAAGAAAGTCTCCCAAAGACATGATCACAGGCCAATAATTCATCAACTAAGACCCATTTCCAGATGGTTGTAGACTGTGTCAAGTTGACAGTGTTAGCTAATAAGACAGAAAGTATAAAAGAAAGAAGTGGAAAGAGATAGATGGGAGGAAGAACAAATACAGAGAGACTCACATATCTACACAGAAATAAAGACAAAGGAAGGGGCACACATATATATACACATCATATACATATACATGCACACACACATATACATACACACACATATATATACACATCATATACATATACATACACACACATATACATCATATACATATACATACACACACATATATATACACATCATATACATATACATACATACACATACATACACAAACACACATACACATGTAATACACATACACATCATACACATACACATACACAGACAGACAGGCAGACCACACACACAGCCAAACAAACCCAGACTCTTGGCATTTTCACTTGTGAATTTCTGAGCATATTTTCCACCCAAGGTCACAGATTTGACTTTTATTTTACCATTATTTGAACTAACTGCATTTTAAAATGTCAATTGTGCAGTTATTAATTCTTTTATATTTTTAGTGGTTACCCATTAAGATAATAACACTTTTCAAGACTCTTAAACCATGTGAAACTCTAACTCGGTGTCAGTGAATGCTACTATGTGTGTCTCATTTCTTTGTCTTCCTGAGGCATAACTGTCATGATATTGAGTTTTACCATGTAAATATTCCAGGTGGTTTGTTTCTAATCTTACTCACTTAGATGCCTAACATGTCCATTCATTTGATATAGATATTTGAAATCTATAGAGAAAAACATTAAAAAATTGAAATGTATTATCTTGAGTTTGTCATCCAAAAACCTCAGATATGATCTGAAATACCTGCTAATTAACATCAGTATAGTTGATTTCCTATTCCACATGCCAAAATGGCATCGAATTATTACTCCCATCAAGCTTTTAATCTCTCTTCTTTACATCTACACTAATCTTAATTTAAAGATAAATTGCAAGTAGTTAACTGCTTTACTTTTCACCATTACTTATTCCAACCTGCCAAAGTTTATCTTCCTAAAATTTACCATGGATTACAGTGGTCATAATAGTTACCTCTAGGTCTTGCACATCCTAAGCTGAATTATTGTGAACAGAAAAATGAATGAATTTGATACGGTTGTGGTGCTTTGAATGCGAATGGCCCCCATGAGCTCATAGTTTTGAATACTTATTCACCATGAAGTAGTACTATCTGAAATAATTAGGAGGTGTGGCCTTATTGGAGAAGGTATGTCAAATATGTCAATGGGAGTGGGTTTTGTGATTCAAAGACCATGCCAAGCCCAGAGTGAGTCAGTCTGTCTGCCTGTCTGTCTCTCCCTCTCTCTGTACATTCTGTGGATCTGGATGTGGATCTCTACATTATTTCTCCAGCACCATGTCTGCCTGCACATTGAAACTCATATTGAGTTTGACTGTACTTGATATTGTTTTTCTTAGAGACAATAGAAAATTTTGGTCTCCAATAATTTGATTTCAGTGTATGAGGACTGTCAAATAAGAATATACAAAAAATCACAAAAGTACAGACAAGTTATTTCCATTAGGCAAGTTTCTCTGTTTCTGAGAGAAAGAGAGAGAGAGAGAGAGAGAGAGAGAGAGAGAGAGAGAGAGAGAGAGAGAGAGAGAAATAGAATGTATCATAGAATACAGTCACTTGTAATGTTGCTAGGTTTGCCTGAAAGGCATCCAGGTAAAGCATTTTCATCAGGTAATCAGTTTGACAGTATTCCAAATAGTTGAATCACTTTTAGTAGTGATTTGGAGCATGAGGCACAAGATTCAATTGAGAGTGGGTGTACAGAGTTCAACAGCATAGGGAAGAAGTTAGAACCAGAACAGTTGTGGTGTTAGGTGTATGTATTGAAAAGGGAATTGAACTTCCCCTATTAGCCTATAAAATATTATAAAAAATATACACCAATTCTCATGAAAACCTTTAATATACATATGACATAGCAGCACTTGAAGTTTTAGAAGAAAAGTAAAAAAAACTGACAATTCAAATCGTAGACATGCATCATACAGTTAATATTGAAAGAAACAACAAAAACTCTAGGCCTCTGGCAACTTATTGGTCACAATGTACTGTCTCAATTGTATAGATTTGGTGCCTAATCCTGTGTGCTTGCATTTTTATGTTACTTAAGACTGAATTCTAGGCCTTACTCATACTAGATAAAAGATGGACTACTGAGCTACACACAGTACTAAACATAGATTTTAAAAGCTCCACTTTCAAATAAAAGCTGCTTGCAAATAAACTACTACTACTTATTTTTAATAATGTAATTTTTTCATGTGGCATTGGTAAACCATATAACTATGTTCTTCCTTCTGCATCCAGAAATATTCTCATAATGAGGTCACCATTTATGAGTATACAAGATGCTTATTTTAGCATAGGAAATAAAGACCACCCATTTTCACAACCACCCCAGATCTCACTCTTTTTAGAACACCAAGGACTCGGCCACAGCAATTGCTGGTAAAATATTAGGATAACCCAGGTCATGCATCATCACATTATCATTTACTTCTGATTTGTCTCATTTATACAGGTTTTTCTGCTATGCATGTTTCTTACTTACACCTTTTGATAAGCATCCTTAGTCACTGTGGGCTGATAACTTGCCTGAAAACCTGAAGAGATTACACAAATGTTGTCAGGAAGGAAGCCAATGAAAAAATGGGTCCTTTACAAAATATATGATACTGAGAATATATCTATTGACAAGAAGCAGAGTGAAATGAAGAAATAATAACTGAAGTTATGCTCACACTCTTCAAAAATTATGAAATCTAAGCAATTTCAGATAAGTTGAAAAGATGTCAGTTAAGGAAGAGCTCTGAGAGAATTAGTTTCCACATAAATGTCAAATCCTAAAACACTTTTTACAAAATGAATTTCTATCCAAAGGGGAGGATTATTTGCTACTCCAACCAAAAGGGATAAAGGAGATTAAAATGTGCTTTGTATCCCAAAATAGCTTTATATATATACAGAAACTAGCAAAATCCATGCAACAAATAATGGTTAATGGAAGAGAAACTCCAGGCTACCTACTCACCTAGAGTCTTTTGTTTTTAACCCATTCCATCACCACAGTGTACTTATTACAGTTGAGGGGCTATTGTAGGGGCAATGTGGCTAATGATAATCTACATTCCTTTTCTTTTTCTTTTGTTTTTTTTCTGAATGTCCTTTATTTGTTGAGAATTTCTTCCACATACTATATTTAACTTTGTTAATATTTCTTTGGCATCCTCTGACCTGTGATTTTCTCTGATTTTCCTCATTTTTGATGTTACAGATAATTTTGGTGAGTAGTGGTTAGATATTTTGTAGAATGTTTCTCAATTTTTCCACACATGGTTTAGGGATTCTCTATTTTGGGAACTGATACTGCCAGAAATATGTTGTCATCCTCATATCCACTGTCATCCAGACCATCAATGTTACTGATACTGCCATGATTGAAAAGATTGTGAGGGAGTGTAGACAACTTTTACTATTATGTCATGGTTTTAATTTCCCTATTCTTCTCTTTGGAATCAAGTGATTATTTAATTCTTTATTATTAAGTAAAGAGCATGTGAATGTCATGAGATCTATGGATGTTTGGCAATATGAGCATGTTTTTAGTGTTTTGTTTATATAACATAGCTTCCTGTAGTCATGAACATCCTCAGGTGTGATAGATTTTAACAATGAGCTCTCACAAATAGAAATAACCTGCATATTAGGGATAAAATTGTCTGTTGTGTATAACTATTAAGAGCAAAGAAAATAACTCTTCCACTGGAAGACCTTGAGAGTATACACAATTTTTCCATTATAGTTCATCATATAAGCAGATTTAGTTTCATGTATTTTATTGTCTTTATTAAAAATTTTAAGATAGTTCTTTAACATTTATAGAAACTTCAGGATATGATTGCTGGTATGCATGAAATACTTGAATTTTATGAGATTTTGATTGCCATTTCATTTAACTTTAGATAAAGTTTCAAATAACTGTTTTGGTTTTGTTTTTGGAGACAGTCTCACTCTGAAAAACTGACAATTTTAAAATGTTGACAATTCTTACCCATAAATATGAAATATCTCTTTGTTTATTTAGATATTTGACTTCTGTCATTGGGTTTTTAATTGTGATTTTATAGATATTATACATGCCTTTTTAGTTTTAAAACTATTTTACTTTGAGATTACAATATAGTAGCATCATGTCTCTCCTTACTTTCTTCCTACCAAAACCCTATGGATTCCCTTAGCCTTCTTTCTAATATATGGTCCCTTTCCCATACTTTCTGTTGTTGTTATTGTGTGTGTTTGCATCTTCAAATATGTGTACCTAAATATACAATGCAATCTGCCATTTGTATAATGTTACATGTAGTTATATATAATGTATGTGTTTTAGGGATGGCCATTTGGTGTTAGATAACCAACTGCTGTTCTCTTCAGTGGTGAAGACTATTTTTCATGATATTGGTTATACAACTATGAAATGGCATGTTTGGTAAGTAACTAAGAATGAGAATGAGAATGGGAGAGAATGTTCTCTGGTGATTTTTAGGTAATTCACTTATGTACACTTAAGACAAATCTACACTCACGCCATGATTTATCTTTGGACTCAGAAAGTTCAAGTGTGTTCAACGGGGCCTGGTGATCTTAGATTTCTGTGAGGCAGAATGATATATGTAGGCAAAAGTTAAATTCTTATGCAAAGGGAAATATTCTTAAAAAACAACAATGCCTTAGATGATTATACAAACAACAGCTTCTGAAGATACATCAGTTTGACAGATTTTATTTTAGCTGTTGGTAAAAGAAACAGAAATGAGGAAACAGATGATACAGGAACATTGGAAAGGTAAATTTCAAAAGGCAATGGAGGGAGTTGCTGAAGTATAATTACTATGAATGAACATATTTAAAATCATTATCTTTTATCTTTGTCAGAAAAAAACCAGAGTAAATCTAGCTTTCAGTGTCTAAAGTGTAATTTTTCTTAAGCTTCATACAAGATATTTATCCTAATTTTCACTTTTCCAATTTAAGTGTAGAAAGTATTTTACTACTGCATTTATGACTATTAAATTTTTACAGATCCTGAGGATTTTATGTACACAAATATTGCTCAAATTAATCATGTTTACTATAAAAGGCTATTGTAATAATTTCATAATTTGATTCTTTCTATTACCTATGCCCAAGCAGTATTTTTCATCCTTAATAGATCAAAACAGGAAAATATAACATGCATATATACACATATATGGAGAAAGGAGCTTTGATTTGTACATGTTTTTATTTATGGTTGTGAGCCTAGTCTTTAACGGCTGAGCTATCCCTCCAGCCCTTATACATGTTTTTAAAAATTTTTAAATTACAATGTAACTATATAATTTCCCCTTCCATTTTCTTCATCCAAACCCTAAAACCAGTTCAGTTTATAATGTTACTTATGCATATGCATGGTGAGATATTGTTTAAGATTTAGTAAATCCACTGGAGATCAGAATGCAAAGCTAGCCACACCAGTTAGTCCATAGAAGCTGGGCAGTTGTGGCACATACTTTAATCTCAGGACTCAGGAGACAGAGGCAGATGTATCGCTGTGAGTCCAAGAATACCCTAGGCTATATGCTAGTGAATCAGTCTAAAAAAGAAACAGAGTTCACACCTTTAATTCCAACACTAGAGAGGTATGCAAAGCGTCTCATGTAACAATTAGTCTCCACTCACATTGAGGAGAGGAAGAGATTTAGCTTCCAGTCACAGGGAAACTTACTAGCTGGCTGCTTTGCTTCTCTGATCTTCATCTTGAACCCCAATATCTGTCTGTGCATTTTTATTATTTATTCTTCACATGTGTTCATGGCTGATCATTTGATATTGGATAACCAACTTGCTGGGGAAGACCATGCTGTACGTCCTCAGCATTCCTTAGTTGCCTGTTTTTATTGGTCTAGTGTTGAGACCTCTTGAGCTTCTCTTTTTCTACATTAGCATGTCTACTGCCATCATTGTTCAGGTCATGTTTAGGCAGTTATGCTGAGACTTTTTGGAGGTACTTTCTGACATTTTCAGAAGCACATTTTATCAGGAGCTTTTATAATTCTTCTGGCCCTCTTCTGAAATGATCCCAGATCCTTAGACACAGGAGTTGAATTTATCAGTTGAGACTGGGCTCCACAACTTTGAATTTTGATTGGTTGTAGGTTTTTATAATGATCTTTGCTATTGCAAAAAGAAGTTTCTTTGGTGAAAGTAGAGGACTGCCCTTATCTGTGGGTATCAGGACAAATATTTAGCATGTTGCAGTTACAGATTCTGTTGTTTTATTGAAGTGGTGGTTATTGATTCTTCTCCATGACCCATGGCTCTACTAGCCCTGGGTAGCTGGTTAGGTTTCCCATGCCATGTAAGATTTCAGACTTGTTGACTTTATCTTAAGTCCAATTAGAGAGCTGTTTCTTATCAATCGATGTGTGCAACTGCTGTACCATTATGGATATTGTTTTGTTTTATAGAGTTCACAGTGAGTAAGCTGACCATTGTTTTGTTTCATAGACTTCATAGCCAGCAGGACTGTTGGTCACTTTCCTCTTTTAGAGTTTTGAATAGCACCTTCTGACATGATGAAAGCTAGTCCTCAGAGAAGAAGCTTTCAGATCATTCAGCTGGGAGTCCTTGGGCACTGTGTTTAAACTACAGGGTCAGCAATAGGGAGGCAACAAGGACAGTAACAATAGCTTGTAATGTTTTGGTAATATCTTGTAAACCCTGGCCAACAAATTATAAGGGGGCTTCTTATGCTTGTTGTTGGGACTGTTAGATAATTGATGGCTCTTGGAGAAGCATTATCAGCCCAGAAGAGCAATTGTCATTTAAACTATGCATGTGTATTTATACAATAAATACAAGTATTACAGATATTTTTAGATAGATAGTGTTGTAATTCCTTATGTCTTTTTCTGATATACTTACTGTTATTTTACTCTCCTCCATTCTTCTGTATTCATCACTCTATCCCTCCTGAATTAGAGACCCCACATTTTATCCATTTCCCATTCAGATCACTTGTAGTTTTCCACCCCACCCCTTTCAATGGTCTCATTTTGCTTTTCTGGTTTCTGCACTTACTCTAGGTTATGAACTCGCAATTGTAAATGTTGAGCTGGGAACTTCTGATGAGAGAGAATATGCAATATTTGTCTTTCTGGGTCTAGGTTACCTGACTTAATATGATCCTTTTAAATCCATCCATTTACCTGCAGATTTCATTTCTCTTTACAGCTGAATAGCATCACATTGAGTATATGTTACCACATTTTATCATCCATTTATCTGTTGAAGGGCACACAGTTGTTTCCATTTTTTAGGAGTTGTAAATAGAAGGAAATAAGCATGGCTTAGCATATATCTGGTTTTTAGGAAGCTTAGCCTTTTCAGCATATGCCAAGAAGTGGTATAACTGGGTCAAATGATAGATTTGTCAAATGTTAGATTTTGGAGGTTCTTCTCATTGATTTCTAGAGGAGCCATACCAGTTTGCAATCATATCAACAGAGGATGAGAGCTCCATATTCTTCACATCACTTCTACCATTTGCTGTTGGTTATTTTGCTGATCTCTGCCATTCCAACTAAGATAAGAAAAAAAAATATCAATGCTGTTTTGATTTGTATTTTCTAATTGCTAAGGACTGATGGGAGATGCCATTCTGTAAATATGTTTCTCGTATTGGTTAATGAATAAAGCCCTGTTAGGACAAGGCCGGTAGGAAAACTGCTCTAACAAAATGGCACCTGCAATGTGGCTACTAAGAACTTCCACTTAAAATGTAACAAAAGCTTAAAAAGGTGTTTTAAAAACAAAAGAACAGAGACAAGCAAGGCTGACATTTTTATCAGTAGGGTTCTCTTTTGCTAGAGACAAGCAGAGATTTGCAAGGCTCAGGTTTCCTGACTCAGCAAGGCTTTTAAAGAGCTCTGCTAACAACTTAATGGTGTGTTTAAGAGCTGGCAATGGACACAGCAAAGAGCAAGGTGGTGAGCACAACTCTCAGTTCTGGCAGTAAACGTACCACCCTCCATGATTGATAGAAGGTGGCTAATGCAGCTGTGGCTTTCATTTTAGCAATTTTGTTGTTCACCAGGTAAAAGAATCATGGGGGAAAAAAGATTTACAGTAAAGACAGATTTAGATAAAGATAAACCTCTAAAGGTTTACAGTGTGTTTTAAAATATACATAGGCTTGGGAGAGAAAAAGAAACAGGGTAAAGTGGTTAAAAATAAAAAGAGAGAGTAGCTGAGTGTGGTGGCACACACCTTTAATTCCAGCACTTGGGAGAGAGAGGCAAGCAGATCTCTGTGATTTCAAAGCAAACCTGGTATACATAGTTAATTCCAAGACAGGCAAAAGTTACACAGAGAAACCCTGTCTCAAAAAATGAAAAAATAGAAGTAGGAGAAATAGAGTAATAAAAAAGCCACATAAAGATGGAAAGCACAGAGAGAGTCTGGATATTTTATGCAATTGTATTGTCTTTAAATTGCTCAATTGCTAAGGAAGAAACAACAGCTGCTAAAACACACTTGATTATCAATGCTGCTAAATTAATTGAATTTATATATTTTAAAAATGCTTTGACTTCAAAATTTAAGTCTAAGGACAAGTTACTGGGAAAAAGAATTTTCTATATAAAATTATATATAAAAAGAATTTCTATCTAAAAGCTGTGGATTCCTTCCAGACCAACATTGTTTGATCAAGCAAGGCCCCGTGAAGCAGTATCCCAAGTGATCCACCATTCAAAACAGCTTGGACAAGGCAGCCTTGTAGACCACTAGAGCCAGGATTTCTGCATCTTCTTAGGATCCTATGACAGCGCCCCCTATCAGTAGGAAGAAGTTTGGAAAGAACGACACCCAAATTCCCAAATATTGTCAATAAATGCTTGTTTTCATTTAAGTGGTTTTGGTGATAAATTAATGACCACAACCAATATCTTTAAAGGCAAAAATGAGATTATGGTATAGAAATGAATACCTTGTTTTGGAATGGATTTTTATTTATTGATACAAATTTAAGGTCAATTTTGTGATATGTCTATTTCTCCTCTTTTTTTAGGTATTGTGTTTATATAGCTCATTTAGAAATGTAATGTATATTTTAGCACAGATTATAGATAGTTACCTATATTAGTCAAAACTTATAGTTAAGCTAGTTAGGATTTCTTCATATACAGAGATGTATTTGAGATGAATAGGCATTCTTCAAACCTATCAAAGACATAAAGAATTTGGCATTTAAAATGGTTTCATGTTTTTCTTAACTGTGAGGCACAACTGCTCCTGGCAACACCACCTTCGTCAGAAAGGAAGATAGACATTGAAGAAATGTGTTATGGAGTTTACTTCCAATATGGCAAGACTAGCCATTTGGGCAAGAAACTGTTCTTGTCTGGACTGTTTGACTTTATGCTGTATAAACTGGACATGCAGGACCCACATAAAAGTGACTGCTGATTCAAGATGGACATTACTACAGGGTTCCTACTTCATGGAAGAGTCTGCCAGACATTCTGCAGGACACAGAGAAGAGTGACTGACAAACTGCCAATACAGGTAGGTGGACAGTTTAAAGGTTCCTGCTTTGCTGAGGAGTCTGCCAGAAACTCTATGTGCTGAAGATGGAACATTACAGAAGAACTTCGGGTGACTGATCAGGCAAGGTGTCTCTGTCATTTCTAGAGTTTATATGTTATCCTTCTGTGGTCTTTGAGGGAGTTGAAGTTATGGTTATAATTTTCCATAGTTAGGATTAACATAAGTTATATATAGGACTTTAGACTCACAAAGATAAGATAGATGATGAAATATTTTCTTTAAATCTTGTTAAATGTTAATGGACTAAATATTGTAAACTGTGGTTCTTATTTGGTAACTGTTTTCTTATATATTTTGTTATGTTAAGGGTAAAACCCTTCTTTTTATGTTAGACGGAAAGAGGAGATGATGGGAGATGTCAGTCTGTAAATATGTTTCTCGTATTGGTTAATGAATAAAGCACTGTTGGCCAATAGGAATACAAGATAGGCGGGACTAGGAGACAAGGAGGATTCAGAGAGAGGTAGGAGGAGATTCAACATGTAGAGACTTGAGTGAGAAGAAGGTCTGGACCCTCTCACCATTAAGATAAGACCACATGGAAACACTTTGATTAATAGAAATGGGTTAATATTTAAGACAGAGCTAGCCATAAGAAATGCTAATAATAGGCCAACAGCTTTGTATCTAATACAATGTCTCTCTCTCTCTCTCTCTCTCTCTCTCTCTGTGTGTGTGTGTGTGTGTGTGTGTTTTCTTTTCTTTTCTTTTTTTTTTCCCCCCTGTGGCTGATGCAGCTCTGAGACCCAGCTGGCAGGAAAACAGTTCATAACAGAGGACAGTTAACATTTTTGACATATTTCTTAGTCAATTTTTTTCTTTTGAGAACTCTGTGTTCAGAACCATTTATTGAATGAGTCGTTTTTGTTTGTTTCTTTGTTTTTACTCCTTTTTAAGTTATTTATGTATTTTGGATATTTATCCTATGCCAGATATATGGATAGAAAGATTCTCATTCTGTAATATTCTTCTGTGCCCAATTAATTGTTCATCTAGCCACGTAAAAACGTTTTAGTTTTATAATGTTCATCCTGTCAATGATTGGCTTTATTAATGAACAAATTGAGTCTTTCTCAGAAAGCCCTCTCCTACATAAATATCACGTAGTGTGTCACCTATGTTTTCTTTTAGCAATTTCACCATTTCAGAATTCAGGATTACATCTTTGATCCATTTTAAATTAGTGATAGATTTATTTCTAACATCTTCTTCATATGTCCATCCAATTTTCTAGCACCACTAAATGAAGATTCATTTTTTCTTCAGTAAATGTTTTCGGCACCTTTGCAAAATATTAGATTTAAAGGTTTAAAGTTACATGTATGTATGTTTTACTTTTCAATTTTGTTGCATTGGTTTATTTTTATGTTATTTTACTAGTACCATAATATCATACTGTTTGGTTTTAAGTGTTTCTCTGCAATATATCTTGAGATCTGTAATGGAAAAAGCTTTGTAATTATTCATGATTCCTTATGATTTACTTTTCTTTCAGTGTGTGTGTGTTTTTTTTCTATGAATTTGGGATAGTTTGTTTTCTTCTGTGAAAAATGAGATGTAGTCAGGTAGTTGTGTCATGCACCTTTTAATCTCAGGACTTGGGAGAGAAAGGCAGGTGGATCTCTGTGAGTCTGAGGACAGGCTGGTCTATAAAGTGTGTTCCCGGACAGCCAGGGTTGTTACACCAATAAACTCTGTCCTCTGTCTCACAAACCAAAAAAAAAAAAAAGAAATAAAAAACAAAACAGAAAAGAAAAAAAGAACAAAGAAAAAGAAAAAAAAGAAGCAAAGAAAACTGAATATAGATTGTGATTGGGATTGCAATGAATCTGTATATGTATTTTAATAAAACAGTCATTTTCAGAATATTAATTCTAGCAACTCACGAGCATGATATGTCTTTCCATTTTCTAATGTCTTTTTTTTTATCTCTTTTTCTTTTCAGAGGTTCAACATTTCCTTAGTAGAGTTATGCCATCTCCTAGGTTATGTTTGTTCCATTATTTTTTATTTGAATATATTGTTTATTGGAGTGTATTTATAATTGTCTCTATCTTTGTGATGTATAGAAAATCTACTGATTTGTGAAAATTGATTCTGTATCCTGTTGTTCTGCTTAATTAAAAAATCATTTTGCAAGTTTTCTGGTAAATTTTGAGATCTTTTTTCTTTTCCTTTCCAATTGATTTTCTTCTCTTGATGTATTACTTAAGCTAGTTCTTTAAACATAATATTTAAAAGGGAATGGGGACACTGGACAGCCTTGTTTCTTTACTGATTTCAGGGGGAGTTCTTCAGTATATTCTTTATTTTGGATGATGCTGTGTAAGCACTTTAAAAAATTAAACCTGTCAAGAGTTGATAGGAGAAAAACAAAGAAGATTAATGATTTACAGTTTTATAAGATAAAGAAATTATATGAAAGCCTCTTTCTTGAGTGCCTTTTAAGCTCCCAAAGGAGGGGAACATCTAACTTCCCTATTCAAATATGATACTTGTGAATAAATGCCAGTTTGGCACAGTAACTCTAAGGTGCAGTAGTCTCACGCATACATTGATGGTAATCATTAGATCTCTAGTTAGATTTAATACCTTCTCAGCAAGAGGAAAAACCTATCTTATACTGGACACCTAGTCAATTATTTGGGACTTGCAAAGACATGTGTCTAGAGGAGAATCAGTAACTATCACTTACTTAAACAACAGAATTCCTAACTATAGCATGCTAAATATCTATCCTTATATCCACAGATAAGGGTAGAACTCATCCTTTATCCAGTATGCTTCTTTTAGCAAAAGATAGATTATAGAACTCCACAACTGATCAAAATATAAAATTATAGATTCTAGTCCCAATTGTTACATTCAAAACACAACTCCTATACCTAAAGACCAGGGTTTATTTTGGAAAAGAGGAAAGAAATATTTTAAGAGTCAGAGGACCAGTACTTGCTTTGTGCTTGTGTCTACAAAAAATATTAGGAGCTATGCACATAAAGCATCACTCACACAACTGTTTAAATATGAGCAAAACAAGTACATCAATAATTATGGTATAGGGGAAATGGGAAAACTCAGGAGACTTTAACCCTACACAAATAACTACAGGTAACTAAGAAATGCTGAGAGATGGGTAAATAGTTTTCCTCAGGAAAGAACATACCAACTGATTATCCAATACCAAATCAGCTCTGTAAGAATACATACATCTAACATTTTAAAGACTGATCAGGTTGTATTTATATATTCAGGAATATACATGGAAAAGAAACTGAAATACATATGTATTTCATGCTACAATATGTAGTGAAAAAAGAGGCCAGGAATTGAAAAGAAAATAAGAATACATAGTAGGGTTTGGGGGAAGTAAAGGGAAAGAATAAGTAATGTAATTATAATCTCAAAAATAAACCATATGGATGTGTGACTATTAAATAAAATATTGGAATGGAAATTATAAAGATAAAAATGAGGTCTAATAAATTTCATGTATAAATGAAGTATACACAATATAAAGAACTCATTTTTTTTCATATGCAAAGAAGAGAGACAACGAGTGCCACAAAATGCTAGAACTGTAGGAAAAAACTTTATTTTGAAACCTGGACATTTAAAACTTGACTTGAGAAAAGACACAAAGTAGGAAATGATAGAATAATAAGTAAAAAAAAATACTGTATCTTTAACTAAGTGAATTAAACTTTGGATTAAATGGATTGGATTTAATGGCTTCACATATGAATCTTGTGTCAGGTATATATCTAGTGAATATTTACCTCAAGTTTGGGACTTGCTTTCATTTGCTCATTTTTTAATATCTTTGGTGGATAAGTAAGGCCTGAATTTTAACTAAGTCACAATGATCCAAATGTTTTATTATTGTTGTTGTTGTTATTGTTATTTTATTGTTCTATTGTCCAACAAGAACAGTTTTCACTGAATAAGGGTTTGAAGCTACTTGGATGGAATGGATAATTTATTGCAGCAACTCTCTGTGTTGTCTTGGTGTGGCTGTGCTGGGGAACATAACAGTGGTGGTTCTGTAAGTCTAATGCATCCATGTCCTTCAATCTGAGATCATAATATGAGACAAAATATGCTCTGGCCTTTAAATGGTCATATAAGATTCAAAACAACAGTTTTATTATCTTGAATTATCACTTTTAGATGAGCTTTGCAGCTGAATTTCATTATTCTTCAGTAATCTCTGATAGATATGAGAACTCATGCACACAAAAGCCCCCTTGAAATAAGATAAATATTTTATTTTCTGTCTCTTCAAAATAATGAGGACTTTGTAAGACAAGATTATTTGCATTTCCCTTCATATCACTGAGATATATAAAAGGGTTTTTTTTCATATTTGATTGTGGCTGAATCCTTAGAATGGTTTTAAAGGACAATAAGCCCCAATATTTAGGTGCTGATATGGATTAACCTGTGCCATTATTATTCTTATTCTGATTTTGGAAAGACATTATCTGATATTATTTTTCAATTATTGTTTATTATGCAAGCTATAATCATAATTATATTTATAGAACTTAAACTGTTCTAACAACAAAGAAATTACCATATGCTTTCCAAAGAAACATGAAAAGAGAATATACTTTTGAAACAGATCAAAAATATATTAATGAGGAAAATTAAAATTTAAAACAAGAGCTCAGAGGCAGAGTGATTGCCTAGAATAAATAAAGCCCTGAGTTTAATCACTAAAATTCCATTTATAAACTGATCATAGTGAGCAGGTCTTTACTGTGGAATGTTGAGGCAAGAGGATTGTTTTGAGTTCAAGGCCAAATATTACATACAAAATGGCTATCATATAACAGTGTTTCATAGCAAGACCCTTTCTCAAAACAAACAAATAAGCAAACTACAGAAATTAAAAAAGCTTCATTGATAATAGCCTACTACTATTTATTATCCATCTCCTCAATAAACAGCATTCTGAAATTGAACGAATGACCTGCTGTCTTGTCTCTTATTTCAATGTCTAGGCCATGGAGCTACAATAGATCAGTGCTTTATTCAGCGATTGTCAGAGAGGCTTCCTCCTCAAGCAGATGTGAACAAATACAGACACCCACAGCCAGACATTATACACACAAAGAGATATTGTAATGCACATGTCTAAATCCCTCAGAGCTCAGGGACACCCATGAAGAAGAGGCAGAAAGAGTGAAAGGACCAGAGTGGTTGGAGAACACTAGGAGAACAAGTCCCTCTGAATCAACTGTGCACAGAGCCTGAATCAGCAAGAATAGACCTTACACTGGTCTGTACCAGGTATTCTGCATGCATATTATAACTTTCTGCTCAGTATTTTTATGGGACTTGGTGTGGGTATGAAAGAATTGATCTCTGATTCTTGTGTCTGTTCTTGGGGCTGTTTTCTTTCGTTTTGGTTGCCTTATCCAGTATCAATGTAATGTTTTTTTATTTAACTTACTATAGTTTACTTTTTTATTTCTGGTTGTTACCTCCTAGATCTCCAAGGAGAGACACAAAAATGTGGATCTCAAGAGGAGTGGATATAGGTAGAGACTCAGAGGAATATAGGGAGGGAAAATTGTAATCCAGAGATATTGTATGAGAAAAGAATCTATGTTAAATAAATAAAAAAATTTTAAAAATCAATAAATATTGTTTTCTCTGCTTTAAAATCATTATTTCTCTCAGAAAACAGGACATTGAGAATTGAACTTAGGGTATTGTATACCAGTCTGACATAGATCATTTAATCTATCATTTCATCTTACTCAATTATTTTCTGGAAGTAAATTAAGAATTTGTAGATTTTCCTCCTGAAATAAAATCCCCTTTCTTTCTCTGTTTTATGTTTTGAAATATTTGTTTTCTTATTTTACATATTGATCCCAGTTCCTATCCCTCCCATCCTTCCATGCCCCCCACTGACCCCATCCCATCCTCCATCCACTCCCCAAGAAAGGTGAGGCCTTCCATGAGAGATCATCAAACTCCATCAAGTCATTTGGGATAGGGCCTAGGACCTCCCCTATGTCTCTAGGCTAAGGGACTGTCCCTCCAGATGGGCTCCCTAAGTCCATTTGCACTAGGGATATGATGGGAGATGTCATTCTGTATATGTTTCTCATACTGGGTAATAATAAAGCACTGCTGGCCAATAGGAAAGGAAGATAGGAAAGACAAGGAGAAAATAGGAAGTAGATAGGAGGAGTCAGATGGAGAGACCCGGGTAACCAGACGCCTGCCTCACTCCCCGGTAAGGAGACCACGTGGAAATACAAAGAAATGGGTTAATAATTAAGGCAGAGCTAGCCGATAAGAAAATAGTAACGTGCCAACAGGATAATATCAAATACAGAGTCTTGGTGTGTTAATTGGGGCTGGTGTGGCAGCGGGACAAGCCAAGATAAGACCAGCGGCAGCGGGCGGAAAAACCCATACTCCTTACAGGGATACATCCTGGTTTCTCTGTCAGAGGTCACATAGACTGCCTAGGCCTTTTAACTGAGATCTAAGTTCAGGGGGTCTGGGTCACTCCTGTGCTGGTTTCTCAGCTATCAGTCTGGGGTACACGAGTTCCCCCCTTGTTCAGGTCAGCAGTTTCTGTGGGTTTCTCCAGCCTGGTCTTGACCCCTTTGCTCATCACTCCTCCTCCTCTGCAACTGGATTCCAAGAGTTTGGCTCAGTGTTTTGCTGTGAGTGTCTGCTTCTGCTTCTGTTAGCTACAGGATGGAGGCTCTAGGATGGCATATAAGGTAGTCATCAATCTTATTATTGGGGAAGGGCATTTAAGGTAGCTTCTCCACTGTTGCTTAGATTGTTAGTTGGGTTTATCCTTGTAGATCTCTGGGGATTTACCTAGTGCCGGATTTCTTTTTAAACCTATAATGGCTCCCTCTGTTATAGTATCTCTTTTCTTGCTGTCCTCTGCCCTTTCTTTAATCGATAGAGTTTTGGAAACATTTGCTAATAATTTGACCCACATTATGTGCCTGTTTAATACATATGTTTTCACTTTATCGTAGAAGGGGCAGTGCTAATCTTTATTTCCAAATGTTGGTCAAATATTGAGGTAATCACTAATCCAAACATCTAAGCACTAATCATTGATTCTTTTAGAGATTATATGTTCAACTAGCCAAGATCTTTGGACAATCAAGGAGAATAACACACATCCTGTTCAGTGTGATAAGAGAACTTTTAGAAACTGGATATGCAGTGTTACCAGATATCAGCCTCCATGGTTGATTCTGTCTGCCCCTGCCACAAATAGAGTAGGACACTGTCCTCTTTACATTCAGTTCCAGTCTTCAATTTCTTAAGTCTTACGGATATGTTACTTACACTGCACATGGGATTTGAACATTTCTATGAGCCTTTCTTCATCTTGGTCTTTCCGCAGCAATACAAATCACAAATCAAGTCCAGCTACATCTTTGCTCTGAGTTTCTGACTTCAAATGTAACTTCACATTCTCCTCTGTCCTTCAGGAGCTGCTGCTCTAAGGTTAATGAGAGAACACTTCACTTTCCTCTGGCATCTGCTTCCTGATATCCAAAGTCTTCAGAAATCAAATCACATTGGCATGAAGAACATTTAATAGCAAACTGAACTTCCTAGTGCACATCTCTGAGATAATCAAGATTTGTCCAGTATTTTAAAAATAGTCTGAGGGCGAATCACAAATTCCACTGTAGTTTGTCATATAGTAAGTACAGGAAGCAAAACACTGAGGCAATTAGATGTTTTTTTTAAACATAGATTTTCACTTTGTTATCTTTGACAAACTTCCACTTTAGCTATACATAGCTTGCTATTCTTCCCAAATGCCAATATTTCTTTTGAGTAAAGGAATAGTTACTGATCTCTTGAAAAACCATTGAAATCAACCAAACTAGGCACAATGAAAACAATCTTCCTTTACTGTCAAGTGAAAAAACTTTTGATACTGACTTCCTGCAACTGAAAAAGAAATGCAAAAGGTAAACTAGTAATTTTCTTGAATAGTATGGTTTTTTTTTTCTTTTTTAAGTTTCATCTCTATGGCGTCTTGCAATGAAGAACAACTTTTCTGACTTTTCACAGGCCACTTAACAATTTAGAGATTTAGAAGTTACAGTTTTTTGAATGGATGAAGATCCATAAGGTTAAATTCCCAGTGAAGGTTTGACAACACCTCAATTTGCTGGTGATTTTTCTAAACTAGTTTTGGTATTTTCTTTTTATTTAATCAATGATAGGACCATGAACATAATTTAACCTTATATTTTTAAAATATTAGATTTTCAAATTTGAAAAGGATGTAAGGATCAGAGAAATTGAACAATCATGACATGAGGGTAATATAAGAACATGAGGCTTGTTCCATTTTAAGGTAAACATGAAGTCTTTGGAATTATCAGTGTGAAATGCTTATCATGAAATGGATCTCCTGGAAGGATTTATATAGCAGCAAAAGTTGGTGAGAATGTTTGAAACCAACCAGCAGATAGAAACTAGCTAAAGTAATTAAGCATTGCAAATTAAAATTTGCTTTGCACAGCTGTAGAGAATACTAAATTGTACATTTGTCCAATGAGACCAGGGAAAGAAAGAAACCCATTTCTGCAGCCAATCAAACATACTCAATATATGTAGCACTTATCAGCTAATATATAGGCCCTGGATATCACCCCATGACTAATTTATTAACTTAAGGTGCTCTTCTTGCTCTTCATCTTGTCAGTAATATGCTTAGCACTTCCTAAACTATGAATAAAGAGAGAATTAGAAGGAGGAAAATGGAGTTTACCTACACAATTGTGAAAACCCTCTAGAATTTACAATCTTCCCCTGTAATGAGTATGGTTTTTCTGCCTGCCTCCGAGTCTTGTCCCGCCGCCACGCCAGCCCCAAATAATACACAGAGACTCTGTATTTGATACAATGCTGTTGGCCCGGTTACTTGTTTCTTATCGGCTAGCTCTGCCTTAATTATTAACCCATTTTTGCTGATCTATGTATTTTCATATGGCCTTCTCTTACCAGGGAGGCGGCTGGTGTCCAGCTCTCTCCAGACTCTCCATCTTGACTCCTCCTTCCTACTTCCTATTTCCTCCTTGTCTCCTAGTCCCTCCTATCTCCCTTTCCTATTGGCCAACAGTGTTTTATTATTAACCAGTATGAGAAACATATATACATAATGACATCTCCCATCATTCCCCCCTTTTTCCTGTAATATTCTCTGAGCCATAAGAAGTTATATTGCAGATGTGTACTCCAGCTGAGCTCCCCATGATCCAGTCATCTATGCATTCTGACCAGTTTTGTTTGTCAGAATGATCTGTTTGCTACAAAAAGAAGGCTCTTTGATGAATGACAAAAAACAGAAGTTATCTATGGGCATAAGGAAAAACTTCAGAATACAGTAAGGAACTGTACTGATTTAGTGAAGTGGGAGTAATAGGTTCTCTTGTAAGATCCAAGTCCTCGGATATTTGGATAGGTTTTTCAGTACCAAGTGTGATTCCTTTTCTCTTGAGCCTTCCTCAAGTCTAATCAAACACTTATTGGTTGCCACCAAGATATGAGTGTCCCTATCACACTTTTAGGAATATCTTAACATATTGGTCATTGTTCATAGGCATCAGAGATGAAGAGGACTATTAATTATGTCCCTCCACTGGACAGCTAACATAGAATTTTCTCGTAATATAAAAGCCACAGGTTATTTTTATTTTGAATTCTAAGTTCTGTTATATACAAGTGTGATTTTGTCAGCAATAAGAACTTACCTTCAACCTTGGCTAAGTCACCGAGGATTGCAGTAATAATAATTTATATTGTTATGGGCATTACTTGGACTATCATGACCAACAACTCAAACAGAAGTTATTCATACCTATTGAGAGTCCATGGCCCTTACTTCACTATATAGACGTATGTATGTATGTATGTATGTATGTATGTATGTATGTGTGTGTATGTGTATATATATATATATATATACGTATATGTGTATATACGTATATATATACATAAATATATATGCATGCAATATTTGTGTGTGTGTTTGTGTGTGTATAATTTTCTTTGGTTCCTTGATCTTTATCAAACATTCTTAGTGGTATTTGTCCCCCATCTTCATCTAGTCCCTCTCCTCTTACCAAAGTCACCCTCTCTAGTTTGAAGGCACTGAAATGCTCAAAACACACCAACTTAGAAGAAATCTAATGATCTTTACTTTGTGTCTTAGATAAGCATATTTTTATATGCAGAGCTCATATTTAATGAAATGGCTTTAGCATCCATTTCAGGTGAAACTTTGAAGATATAGGCTCTATTCTGTAAGGTGGATTCAAGACTATTTTATAAATTTTCAGAGACTGCTTCTGTCTCTGTGGTAAACACAACAGAAGGTGTATGTAAGGCTCATGTAAGAGAAGGTTGCACTTTGTACATCACTAACAAAAATCCAGGAGGGACTTTAATTGGATGACCTGCATAGTTTGACACTTGTTTACTGTAAAATCAAAGATAAATGAGTCAATGCTTAATTAAATAATACCTGAGAAATATGCATGCAAGATATGCATGAGCTAACTTATGGTAGCACAAAAAGAGAGAGGTTGAGGTGTTCCACACTGAAAGACAGAACAGATACAGCTCAGGGAACTACAAGGGGTATCAATGAAATGAGGAATAAACATGAGAGACAGGAAAAGGATGTGTATAAAGAAGCAGCAGCAGACACAGCAACAGAGAAAGAGGGAGATCCTGGAAAAATTTCATGTCCCCACCACAGAGAGATAATGGAAAGGAGATTTGAGATGATTGTCAAGAACCATCACCCCCAACAGTCAGGCTCAGCAAAGTGGCATCAAAAAAGAACTTCCAAGCTAAGATGGGATGTACAGAGCTTCTCTTTCTCTATACAACCTGATATCACAAGGGAGAGGAACTACTGTCATTAAGCTGGAAGAAGCACCAGTGTGAAAGGACAGATTCGTGAGTTAACCCGTTTCTCTGATGGGCAAACTGCACAGAGTACAGAGTTAGAGTGTAGACAACTGTGAAGGGAGTTTGAAGATAGGTAAACCTAGAATAATAAATATTCAACTCACATTGATTTTATCTAGAAATACAATTTACATGTATATGGTATTATGCATATAATTAGCATTCTTGTATACATAATATACATTATATATAAAAATTAGTACTATCTACATTTTTTAGACTTCTGTAAAGGTCTTTGAACATATAATGGATGAAAAGAGATACAGATCAATGTCTTTATCATTATATCATTATTTATTAATCTGTCACTCTGTATATATCTGTCACCTATATTTTATATATCATCTTTGTATCTTCCTATATTTTTCTCTGATGGGAGATGTCATTCTGTATATGTTTCTCATACTGGTTAATAATAAAGCACTGTTGGCCAATAGGAAAGGAAGATAGGAGGGACTAGGAGACAAGGAGGAAATAGGAAGTAGGAAGGAGGAGTCAAGATGGAGAGTCTGAAGAAAGCAGTATGCCGCCGGCTCCCTGGTAAGAGAAATACATAGATCAACAGAAATGGGTTAATAATTAAAGGCAGAGCTAACCGATAAGAAACAAGTAACCGGGCCAACAGTATTGTATCAAATACAGAGTCTCTGTGTATTATTTGGGGCTGGCAGCGTGGCGGCGGGACAAGATTAGCTGCGGCAGGCGGAAAAACTGTACTCCTTACATTTCTCCTCTACGAAATCCTAATACTTAGCTAATCTATGTACCTATTTACAATTTCTCAATCTTATATTTCTGTATGTCTGACTACTATATATCAATTATCTCTCTGTGTCTTGTCTGTCTCTTTTCCTCCCCATCTAGGGCTAGTCACTCAGTCTTCATAGATATCTCATTTACTAGATCCTTTTGTAACTTTCTTGTACAGGATAATCTTGTTTTTCATAAACAAAATAGATTAAAGAAGTATATTTTGGAATCTATGCTCAACTTTCAGCTTTTGATGGGTTTAGTGGTAGAGGCTCAAGATTAGTTCTTTTCCTTGTCTATCATTTTTAGCTTATTATAAAATGTAATAGAATGAGATTTACTTATTACTATTTGAATTTCTTTCTTGGGTTTCAAAAATAATCAAAATAACTTGTAAATATCTGGTTAATATGCCATACAAACACTGAATAAATTCTATGCTTGAAAATTAATGCTTAAAATAAAAGTAACAATGATTTATAGTTATCAGAAGATAATAACAATTGTCATAGATACCTGTGTGTCAGAGTACAAACCTGTAATATCCTTATGTTGGAGGCTGAGGAAGAAATTTAAGATCTTCCTTAGCTACATAGGGAATTTGATGCCTGTTTGGGCCATATGGGGGCAGTGTGGGCAGAGGGCACACACACACACACAGAAACAGGGAGAGAGAGAAGCAGAGAGAGAGACATCAAGATAAACTGCTATTTTGCCTTAGCTTCCTTACATTATAATTGTGTGGAGGGGTCACTTTATTTTCAGATTGTGTTATTGTAGACAATCATTTGAAATTCTAGTCATACACCCTTGGCTTTAAGAAGTAGTGGAGACGATAAACCCATGAAATTGAGAACTTAAAAGTCTAGCCAAACTGCTTTGAAAAACTTAAGTTAGAGTTGGAAATTACATTGTCAGAGAATTAAAGAATGCATGGACATTTGGCATGATATACAGAGATTAGACCTGCCAGTAAGTAATGACATAGACAAGGAGAAAGAAGGGAAACAAATCAAAGGGCATTTTGATAAGGGCTAACCACAGAAATGTCAGATTGTATTGAAGTGAACATCAGCTGCCTTGATGGAAAGTTTTACAGGCATCACTGTCATGATAAAAAAGGAACATGGAAGTGATAGAACCACACTTTGATTTTCTAAAATGTATGGAGCCATGTTCCACATCAGAGAACTTAATTGTTAAGGTGAGATTCCAGGAGAGAGGAACAGAAATAAAATTGACAGAGAAATGTGCTCTTCATCTAGTGACAAGAAGTTCAAAAATAACATGATGAGTTCTTTGTCTTCAGAAATGATTTGAAGCTTTTTTCCTAGGCAAGAGTATGTCTGGGTTTTTCATTATCATTTATATGGTGGTCTTGTTGGGAAGTTTCTTTTATGATTAGAGAGTGTGTCAGCATTATATCTCAGTTTCAGCTACATTGAGGGCATTCTTCAGTGCAGAATGAGTTCACTGTGGGTTCACATTGCAAAGTTTTAATTAATTATAATATCTGGAAAATATTTTAACATTTCACATGTCATTTTTATGTAAAATAAATCTACATATCATATTTCATGTAGTAAATTCAAGAATATATATCATATGCAATCACAGAAAACTCTTTCCTCTATTCTATTGAAGAGATGGTGCTCAAAACTGGTTAAGTAATTTTTTCTTCTCTTTTACTAATGTCAGGGGCCTGATAAGAACTTCCACATAAAATATAAATGGAATAATGTATGCATAAATTATATAAAGTACTTATTAAGTTATTCCAAATTTTATTTCCTACATATCCTTATTACTTCTCACTCACAGAAAAGAATAAGTCATGGATAATACTAACAACTAAAATTTGTAAATGTAATTCTAACTTTTAACATTTTACTTTTGGTTCTATGAGATAGTCTCACTTTGTGGTCCAGTCTGGCCTGAACTACAATGACCTTTCTGCCTATATGTCCTGAGTGTTGGGATTACAGGTAGGAACTACCACACTGGATATGAATTACATATTTTTAAAATCGAGAAAACCATTCACAAATTTTAAAAAAGGTCCCTCTTGACACAAGGAGATAGAGGAGGAAGACTTTGTAGTGTACAAATTATTGTAGTGTAAAGGACTTGACAGGAGCTGTTGTCAGTAGGATGCCTGTTGTATGGATCCTGTGGCTACTCAAAGCTGATATCAACACTGTTGAGATCACTGTGATTTCAGGCAGCACAGTGACATTCAGTCTACTTATTTCTTTTATTGACATCCAGTGACTTATCCAGACTTTGTGTTACTGTGTATGATATATGATATGGTTCTTTCCTTTTGGGATTGTATTGAGTATAAGAAACATTAACTGTTTATGTTTCCAGTTGTGTAACATTTTTAGGACATAATTATTGGTGTTGTGGACTTCTTTCATTCAGTAAATTGCCAGCACACAAATACAGTTACCTGAATCCTCAGAATCTATAGAAAGAAACAAGGACCTAGATGTTTGTATGTATGTAGTCTTGTAGCCCTAGTGTTAAGTATTGGGGAGGCAGAAGCATGTGGATATTCATAGCTTGCTTGCCAGGGAATGTACCTAAACAGTAAAGTCTGAATTCAGTGAGAAACCCTGTCATACACAAACAGCAAACAGACAATTATTCGATGAGAATGACAGGAAGACATGTGCCACAAAACTGTGGATACAAGTTCATGCATTAGTGAGCTTATGTGTGCACATGTATACACACACACACACACACACACACACACACACACACACAAAATTACACTGTGAGTCTTTTATTCATGGTATTTTATTAAGAGATTTAAGGTATTTAAGAAATAATTATCTTTCACAAATTTTAGGTATTTTGTTAATTGCTAATTCTGTATGTTTTGAATATACTGATGGTATCTTGGTTACTGTAAAGTTATAGAATTAAATTGATACTGGTAAAAGTATACTATAGGATAGAAATTTATGATTTTTGAAAGCAAATAACTTATTATTGTACTTTATTATGTTAATTCCACAGATAGTTTTTGAGTAACTAAATAAATGGCAAAGGCTTTAAGGTTTAATGGATTAAGAGAGTGGAAAGGACAGGAAGAATTATGAGACTTTTATTCAATAGATGTTTCCTTGGACTCTATTCCGGGAAACCCTCTGGCCACCAGACATGAGACTCAATAGGCAATCTTCACTTTCCTTCCTGGTCTCCTTAGTAGACCATCTGTAGGTATCTGTCTTTACTTTCTTCTTCCATTCTATGGGATCTCTGCAGATCTTTATGACAGACTGAACTTTTCTCCACCTCATGGACCATTTCAGCATTCTAACACCTACTAGCCCTCTTTCCATTCCTTTGTCTTAGGTCTCAATACATAGGAAAGAATTCTACCTGGGACTCCCAATAGCAAACTTCTGGTAGGCACTCAGAAGTATTCCCAACAAGGCTACCCACTACCACCACACTCTTCTAAGATCCAGAGAAAGCAAGAGAAACCAAAGAATGGAGTTCTCATCAAACAAAGACAAGAACAGATATCAAAACACCTAGAATTACAATCATCAAAAAATTCAGGTGTCTAGTTATCAGCATAAATGCACAGTCAAAAACTGCCAGATTATATCTCTACCAGAGATGAGCAACTCTACTATAGTAGACCCTGAGAAACACAATATAGCTGAAGTAGGAAATAAAGATGTCAACATTACCCCTCACACACTGATAGTGAAAGGCTTCAGTATTTATACTCTCCAATAGACAGGACATCCAGATGTGTAACTGTAGATGTTAGGTACAGAGTAAGGGAGTCATGGGGCAAGATGGATCTACCTAGGGAGGGGAAATAAAGTAAATAGTTATATATGGAGAAGGAATTGGAATGGGAGCATCAAATGGGTAGGAGGAAGGAAGCTGTACAACCCAGCATCAACTAAAGTATCTTTAAAGTAGATGGTTACAATAGTAAAACAATTAAAGAACTCTAATCACTCAGAGACCCAAACAAGCATATTCTACCTACTGTAAACAGAATGCACAAGGTAACACAACAACCTTTAGGAAAACATTCTATTGGTTGTATACATAAATTTCACAACTGGAATAATATAACAATTTGGGTTTATAATATAAAATTATAATACTTAGAATATAATTTGAAGATAGAGTTGACAGATTGGTTGATGGATTTGGGAATTAGGAGGGCCTTATGTATCCCAGGCTGGCCTTCAATTCATTATGTAAACAAAGATGGTCCTTAACTGTTCATCTTTCTGTCTTACACCACCTTTACCTGAGAGTATAGGCATGCATTACCAGTCCTGATATAGAACATAATTTCTATGTTTTTTACATATAATTTTGAAGTATATCCTAAGAGCAAATAAATAGCATATGAGTCTACTGAAGGCAAATTAAATTTACAACAGACTATTAAATGAATGACTTTACATAAAGAGAAAAATTACATTGCTTCCCCTGTACTAAATCTGATTGACAATATAAAATCCTCACAAAATCCTCAACAAGTAGCTTTTTAATTGTTTTATTTTCAACTGTAATTATTTTTCATTATCACAGAATGTATGCACTTCAAAACTTATTTAAAGTTTTCCATTGGAAATATGTCCTATTATAAATAATTTTGACACTAAATTTTTCTATTTTCTCAATTTTAATAATTCCAGCTCCATAGTTATTTGAAAAGAATAGGGAAATGGCAGTAGAAAAAATTAGTTTCTTAAAAATTGTATAGTGAGTTGCAGGAATGTATCTTGTATGAGTAGCTTTGTGATGCAGCTACTTTTACCCATTTTCCTGTAAGTCCCCACCAATACTAATAACAGTAACTCCAATAAACCCAGTGGTTCATTAAGCTCTGCTTAGGTTAAATAATTTCTTTGGTCTCTTTCCATGCCCTTTCTGGAGTGAAATGTCATTTACATATTTCTCCTCAGTAAAAGTCACACAATTATATAGTTCAAAATTTAGCCTTCTCTTTTAGGAACGTACAAAATGTATAATCCCAACATAATAAAATATTACTTCTGATCCTTCTAGTCCCTGACATCTTTATTAGCAACAACAAAATCAAATCTAACTGTATAATATCAGACATTTTATGGAAATTTAATATCTTTTCAATTTCACATTATTTACAAATCTATCATAAGAGAATTTTAATATATATTCTACATGTGCTTATGTACATGCATGCATTTTATCATCTTGTGTTTCTCTGAATAAGTAATTCCTCATATTATTTTACTATGGATGAATGTATTTAATATAAGCAAAGACATTGCTTATTAATGGAAGAATTCAAATAGCTAAAAATAAAAGCTTAATTTCTTGAGATTATGAAAGTTTAATGTACTTTTTACTTTTGCAAACATTTATTAAATAGAATAATTAACCTTACAGAAAATTTATATACTTCTAAAACTTGCACATGAACATTTGAAAACCTTATTAATAATTGTCCCAACTTGGGAACACTTTAAATTGCCTTTGTTAAGTAAATGGATAAAATAGTATAGCCTTGAAATAGGACATTATTCATTATTAACATGAATACTCATTTTAATACTATTAAGACAAAAATGTGGAGTCATTTTAAATGCATATTACTAAGTGCAAAAAGCCATCCTGAAGTCTACATCACTATTTGATTCTAGGCATGTGTTACACCTAGAAAGCTAAAATTATATGTACAGTAAACATGACTGCCATTGTTTATGTACAGCAATAGAAAAATCATTAAATTACAGGAGAAATGAAGGCACAATAACAAATTTTTATGATGTTTCAAAGCAATATAAATGCAATTTAACTTCTGTCACAAAGCATAGAATTCTTAAGACAGCTAGTGAACATTAATGAAGATCATAAGGGTTAGTCATTAATTTTGTGTTCATGGTTCTTCATTCTTAACAAAGTGCTGAGGTGATGAAGAATGCTAGCCTTGAGAGATGCATGTGTGTTGTTTTTTTTTTTTTTTTTGTGGCAGAATTTTGATCACTTTTGTTCTGAACGTATACGACACTAAAATCCATTAACCAAACAGAAATACTTCAGTGATCTTCATAGGGTTGAATTTTAAATAACAATCGTGATTTATTTGATACGTTGACAAATGATTGAAGATAATATGAAAACAGGAAAGAAATGAAGGGATTATTGACTTAACGTGTATCCTGTGCTGTTACTTGTTCACACTTGTGCATAGTACCATGATCCTCTTAAGGAGAACATTCTAGCAGCTCATCTTTTGCAGTGCATCCAGGAACAAGGCTGCAAAAATGTGGAATGTGTTGGTTGTCACTTATGGTAAAGCACCCAGAAGGTAACCTCTCAGGAGCATGTGGTTGTGGTTCTCTGGTTTTGTTTGTGGCTTTGGCTTTAGTGGTTTTTGATTCTGGACATTATCTTCTAAGAATGCAGTGATGGAGAAAATATAGTGTTCTTATGACCACAAGGAAACTATAAGAGAAACCAAAGTGCCTTTAATCTGAAATCCTCAGCTATAGAACTCATTCCAGCATGGATGGAAATCTAGACTTTGTTCTGTTAGTTTAATCACTACTATGAAGGTTTCCCTTTTCTAACCAGGTCATTTTCCAGAGAATGTATGTAAACTGACACGAGTCAGCTTCCCAGAAGGTCACAGAATTCCATAGACAGCATACCTACAGATGAATAGCTACACTCTCATGTGTGTAAGACCAAGGCTTCACTTAAGTATCTTCATCAACCTATATCAACTATTATGCATCTATATTTTAATCATGTTTTCTGTGTGTCTACACACACACACACACACACACACACACACACACACACACACACACATATATATATATATATATATATATATATATATATATATTAGCCACTGTGTTGTTGGAAAAAGAATGACTCCCATAGGCCTGTACATTTAGTCCTTATTTAGTAGAGTAGGTTAGGAAGCATTAGGAGCTCTGGCCTTGGTGGGGGTGTGCCATTGGGAATGGGCTTTGATTTTTTTTTAAAGGCCTATGCCATTCCATTTAGCTGTCTCTCTCTGCCTCGTGGTTGCTATCTCAATGTGTAAGCTCTCAATTACTGCTCCAGCACCTTGCCTGATGCTCCAGCACCTTGCCTGCCTGTCTGCTGTTTTTGTTGTTGTTGTTGTTTTGTTTTGTTTGATTTTTTTTGCTGCCATGATAGTCATGGACTAACCACCAGAAACTGTAAGCAAGCCCCCAAAATCCCTTTGTTTTATAAGCTGCCTTGTCATAATGTCTCTTCACAGCAATAGAAAACTAAGACAGGCATCTATTTCTGGCCATTCCCTATTCTATGTCTATGAGAAACATTTTTAACTTTAATTTTTTTAACTTAATGAAGGACATTTATATTTATGACATATTTACATGTATCATTTAGAGCCAGATTTCATAAGTAAGTAGTTTAATATTATTCTGCTTTTGTGTTTTGTTCTTTTACATATAAGTTATTTAAACATGTGTGAAACTTCATTTCATTTCATGTAACCTAATGGATTGTATGGCCCAATTTCTATGAACCATTCTTCTGGATTGCAGACTTCTGAGCTCTTTCTTTTCCAAAATATCTATTTATCCAAGTTAAAGTGGTTTTTGTACTCCCAAGTCATGCAATTCCATAATTGGAAGGAATTTGCAGAACTCAGCTAATCACTTTATTAATTTACTCATGTATTCACTTGTGAAAAGCATTAAGTTCCTCACTAGTAAATAATGGATATTCAGCAATAAAAGAATAAAATATTGCAGTTCTTATTTCTCTCACTCTCAGTGGTAGTAGAAAATCAAAGTACTATCACTGTGATAATCCTACTATCATAGTTGCTAATCATTGTACAGTCTGCTGCTTATTATATTTTGGAAGTATCTTTGTAAATATTATCTCAATTGATTGTGAAATTAAAAAAAAACTTTCTAGAACCAGTTATGAGAAAAGTTATTTAGAGGAATAAATCCATCTTCTAAATGACAAAGAGCTTCTAGATGACAGATCACAGTTTCGGGGTTAGAGAGTGCCTAGTGAGAATATGAGAGATGCACAGAGTGTTGAAGGTACTATGAGGGAAATCAAGACCACAGCTGCAGAATGGAGGATGGGCTATTGTTTAAACTGAACTGCGTATTGAAAGATGATGGAGGAACCAGAGCATGCATCTGACAGTAGTCTGTAATAAAGATTCACATAATGATTCGCGCATTTAATATGTATCTATATTTTTAAGAACAAATATTTTATTTACCATTGTAAACACTGCTGAGTCTGTGTCTCTTCAGTGAGGTGTTTCCTATCTTGACCTTATCTACCTTGTCTTGTTCCAAGGACTAACTTACTATTTTACAAACTACACTGTTGTTTTCCATTGACCAATGGACACTCTAGAAGATGGTCAGAGAAAGGAACAGAGAGAAAGAGGGGGTCAATTGTTTTTTCCAGTTATTTTTAAGTGTCATCAGGCTATGTCATATACCTTGGTGACCTGTTTGCTACTGATCATGCACTATCTCCATGGTTCCTTGAACTACCAACATAACGGCTAATACCTGTAGGGAGTAGGGTTTTACCTCCTGCCGTTAGTCTTGTCCCGTCGCCGCACCAGCCCCAATGAACACACTGAGACTCTGTATTAGATATAATTCTGTTGGCCTGTTACTTGTTTCTTATTGGCTAGCTCTGTCTTAAGTATTAACCCATTTCTGTTAATCTAATATTTCCACGTGGTCTTCTTTACCAGCGAGAGGCGGCTGGCAGTTCTGTCTTCTCCTGACTCTCCATCTTGACTCCTTCTTCCTACTTCCTCTTTCTTCCTTGTCTTCTAGTCCCTCCTATCTTCCTTTCCTATTGGCCAACAGTGCTTTACTAATATGAGAAACATATATACATAATGGCATCTCCCATCAAATACCTCTGCTAAACCCTGTCTGAGCATTGCTGTACTGAGTCTCTGAATGCTCTAGTGGGGAGACTGGCCCTTGGGGACAAGAGCAGTAGAAGAGAAAAGAGAGGCTGTGGAGGGGCAAGAGACAAACAGAGAAGCAGAGAGAGAGAGAGAGAGATGGGAGGTGGGCAGGGCCCTTTTAAAGGGAACATAGTAAATATGCACAGTTGGTACTTTTTAGTGGCTGCAGCTTAGACCATATCCTATCAGAACTCCAAGGGAAGACCAGTATAGAAACCTGAATACTAACAGAATTTCAATTTATAAAGCGTCCACTTTCTGTGCCTCAGTAGCAGATTACAGGAAGAGTGAATGTCCTGTTTTCCGCAAATGAATATAGAAGAGTGAAGTCCTCTAAAACCTGGATGAAAATTCTCAAGAGAGTCTCTTCCTTAAATAGGAAGAGAATTCTTCCATAAATACCATGTTAACATTGGCTGGCTTTAGGGAAGCTTGGACATCCAAACTTACTGAGATTATGACCATAGCAGCCTTTAAATTAATCTTCAAATCCACTTCTTGGGAGAGTAAGTTAATCATTAAAACTATGGTTGGTTTGAGTGGAGGAATGTCCTTGTAATACACAGTGTTATAAACAAAAAACAAAAAATTAAAATTAAGGACCATTCCCTATAAAATGTGTCAGACCATCTTTTTGTTATTATCCCCAGAGGGTTTCAGAGAATAAAGATGGGACCTGATGTTTTGTGAACTTGTGAGATGTTTTGAAATGAATGAATTGACTACACTTCCAGGGTTGTGCTTTAACAAAACCATATATGAGGTGAAGGGAAACTATAACCTGTGCAAGTAGCCTGGTTTGAAGGGAAGAAAGAAACAGAGAAAGTTGACCTGAGCAAGGGGGAACTAATGGACCCCCAGACTGATAGCTGGGAAACCAGAATTGGACTGACTCAGACCCCCTGAACATGGGTCTCAGTTAAAAGGCCTAGGCAGTCTAAGGGACCTCTGACAGTGGAGCCAGGATGGCTTTGGGAGGGATATTCCCTTAACCTGGCAATCTGGAGCAATGGGAGACAGTTCTGAAGATGCTTTTGTTGTTTGTTTCCTTGTTCATTTTATTTAATTAATTTGAAACTTTCACATGTACCTATCCACATATACTTTTCTCACTGCTGATACATTGTTTAGCTTTCTTTTGCCTCCTTTTGTAGTGAGATATCCACCCTGCCCATACATGTTGCACTGATCACACCCATTGGGCATTGAGATAGGTGTGGGTGTGACCTTGTGGGCCTAGGTCTGGGGTCCTGGACCCCAGCTTTCTCTCTTGCTTCCTGGTTGGAGACAGAGCATCTGGAGGCATCCATGGGATGGGAAAACCCTATCAGTCATCTCTTCCTGGTGTAAGTGATTTCTCCCTGATTAAAAATCCATTAGTCTATCATTTTCCCAGATTCTTATTTATCCATGCTATATCCTTTATTTCTGTATAGCTTGTGACATTTAAAGTAGCATTACTTGGAGAATTTTGTCATTTTGATCACAATCCCAATTGCATTTGCTGAAACTGAATGCCATTGGTTAGGTGCAAGACAGGCATCTGATGGGAGATGTTATTTTGTAAATATGTTTCTCTTAGTGATTAATGAATAAAGCCCTGTTGCAAGATATGCAGGACTAGGGAAATGTAGTTGAGGAATCAATATATAGGACTTGAGAGAAGAGATCTGGACCCTTTCTCTGGTAAGATAAGACCACGTGGAAACACTTACGTTGATGGAAATGGATTTATGTTTAAGACAGAGTTAGCCAATAAGAAGCTCTAGCCATTGTCCAACAGCTTTATATCTAATACAGTCTCTGTGTGTTATTTTGGGACTTATGCAGCTCTGGGACCAGGCTGATGGGAAAGGATTAGTGTCACAGGAACTAGAATGATTCCAAGGATATAATCATAACTAAAACTAAAATGTACATTTTTGAAGCTCACAATAATCTCTGATAATAAACAGTCTCACATCTTAGCTTGATGAATATTTGTACACATCATTGTAATTGCCTTGTTCTTACCAATTCCTCTCCTTCCATGAGAATTCATGCTCTGTTCAGAAGGAGCCTTCCCTCCTACAAACTAATATCTGATAACTGAAAATGTGGTTTTTCATGATTCACACAAATACTGATTTGTTTTAAGTACATCATTCAGAGTGGATTTATGTATTTATTCTGTGTGTACATTTATATATTTTATATGCACACAACATCAGGTATGCAAGGCTAGCAGTGGGAAACCTACATGTAATTTTTCAGCATAGAAAGACATGGTTAGATACATAACATGGATTTTTCTTAGTGTAGATCAATAGATGCAAACATTTTGCACTATTAACATGAAAAGCAGATTTCAGCTTTGCATCATGATGATAGAGCTGTTCCTCCACATTGTTCCCAATAACCCCATTATAAGCTGAAAATGCCTTCAAATTAAAATGCAATAATCATACCTTAATTGACAGAGCATCTGACAACACAACTCAGTAGATATATGCTGTAGATGTTCACTCCTATGCTTGATAAGCTGAGTGAGTAGTGATACTCAAGTCTGTGGCTGGCATTATAAGAAAAGGTCAAAGCATGTGTTATCAAGAATCAATATTCAAAACACAGATACTCTGAATATATACTGCTTCCACATTTTTCAACATTAACAAACCATGGGTAAGGCAACCCTAAATTGTGAACTTCACATATTAGATACTTAAGTTGCTAATCTTACCAGTTTAAGTAAATCCATAATACCAGCTTTAAATGTGTCAATTAAAATTTTTCTATTCTTGGCCTTGGAAAGTGGTTAAAGTCACTTGCTGCTCTGTTAGAAGACCTGAGTAGGGTTCTAACACCAACCATAGGTGGTTCACAACTTCTGGTAACTAGAGTTCTTGGAAATCAAACACCCTTTTCTGACTTCTGAGGGTACTCTGCTCATCTGCACACCCAGACACATGCACGTACACATAATTAAAAATAAATCCTACATTTTTCTTCTCAAGAATATTCTAGTAGTTTCAAAGCTCATTCTGGTTTCATATTTGCTGGTGTTAACTTCCTTCTTTCTAATTTAAGACTAAAAAGTCATCACAATTTTGGAGGAAATTTTTTTCATAAAACTCATCCAACATTCACACATTCATATCATAATTCTCTGTAACTCTGACTCCTAGCAGGACTAATTTATTGCTTATAATTATGACTCTGAGAACTATAGAAGGCATAAAGAACATGGTTGGATAGATTAAAGAGTATACAAGCACACACATCTCAGCTCTAGCACCTATGAATGTCAGAGTTCCAGAAATGTAATAAATGAGAAAGACTCCAACTTACTAAACAGCTAAAATTATCAATAATTCCAAGCTGTGTTATAAACATCCCTCCTTGACCTCATCCTTGGTAGAGCATTACATTTTTCTATGTATCTATGGTGACAAAAGTTTAAGACCATCAATCATGATGGAAGGGAGACTGTGGTAATATAACTGCTTTTGTTTGGAAGATTTAGTATGATGCCTTGCAAGAGGCATCAACAAAATCTGTCAAGCCATTTGGAGTAGGGATTAGACCCTCCCTCCTGCCTCTAGGTTAAGAGAGTATCCCTCCATGGGGAATGTGCTCCCTGTGGAGAAGGAAGGTTGGGGTGGTATGGGGGGTTGGGGAAATGGGAGGGAGGTAGGGAGAAGGAACTTGGATCAATATGTAAAATAAGAAAAATAATAAAAAATTAAAAATTAAAAAAAGAAGAAAATTCAGGGCGATCACACACCTAGTTCTCATAAATTGTAATGTCTTGTTAGGATCTTGTAAGAATCTGTCTATTATAACAGAGGGCCCATAAAGAAGAAGTAATTTTCTTAATATGCTTTAGATGAACATTTGTGGGCAGAGTAATACATATTTATAATAAGTTTAAAGTTAAAAGTACAGACCCAGATGCTTGAAAAAAGATCACTTCCATAAACAGATCAATTTGTAAAGTCTATGTACAGAAACTTCTGGTGGAATTTTCACACGTGATAGTACCAGAAGTGTTCTTGTCTAAGCCAGTTTTAATAATACACTTTGTTACTGTGGCCAAAGCTACCTAACTAGGAAGGTGAGATGGATCAACAGATAAAAACACTTGACACAAAGCTTGACAAACTTAACTGGAGTTCACACCCTGTAACTCACATTATAGGACAGAAACTACTTCTGCAAATTGTTCTCTAATCTTCATACACTTGCTCAACACCTGCCCTACACATAGAAATAACTCATGAATAAATGTAAAAAGCAAGATATAAAACAACAAATATATCTTTTATGACACTATCTAGTGATTAGATGTCACCTGACTGTAAGGTTAATATTTGTGGTCATGCCAGGATAAAATTGGATAGGTCTCTCGTGCATATGGTACTCATCCAATTCCTACATCATTAGAGGTATCATTTACAATCTCAAGTGAAATATAAAGTCAAGATGAATGCATATTTCAGGCAATTTTTCACAACAGCCCTCTAGCTACTACTATGAACTTGTAATTTTGACTAACATAAAATCTAAGAAAACATTTCCTATCTCACATGCACAATGTGAAAAGCAACTCATCTAAATGAACCTCACCAAAGACTGAATAGATTCCCTGACTTGACCCATTGTTACTCCATTTTCAATTACTATGACAAAATATCTGAGACTGTGTAACTTTTAAACCAAAAGGCTGAAGTATACATAGCATGGCACTTCTCCTTTTGAAAGATTCCTGCCTGTGTTTCACTCAGAATGATGGTTGATATCAAGAAAGATAGATTATATGGCGAGACATGTGGGGAATGGAAATGGTTGAGGCTAATGTTTTTACAGAAAAAAAGTTCTCATAAGGAATTCATGACCAATTGACAACTTCCTTACTCTCTTCTGAGCACTCTCAGTGGCCCAGTTATGTCCCAGTCATAGTGCTTAGAGCTACTTTTAAAAACCCCCCACCCACCCACCAAAAGAATAACCCTAAACTCTTAATAAACTTATCACATAGATAAAATATCATGTTATAAAAGTTAAAAAAGAGAATAGCCTAGAAGACCCTCAACTGAAGAATGGATAAAGAAAATGTGGTCCATTTACACAATAGAGTACTATTCAGTGGAAAACAAAAGAATAGAATCTTGAAATTCACAGGCAAATGGATGAACTAGAAGAAACCATCCTGAGTAAGGTAACCCAGTCACAAAAAGACAAACATGGTATATATTCACTCATATATGGATATTATACATAGAGCAAAGGATTACCAGCCTACAAGTCACACCTCCAAAGAAGCTGGAAAACAAAGAGGACCCTAAGAGAGACACACATTGTCCCCCTGAGAAAGTAAAGGGACAATATCTCTTGAGAAAATTGGGAGCATGGGGGGATGGGGAGAGGAAGTTAGGAGAAAGAAAAGGGAAAAGAGAAAGGAGGAGGAAGACATGATTCAGGGGAAGAATAGAGGAGAGAAAGAGGTTAAGAGATACCTTAAAAAAGAGGGAGCCATTATAGGTTGAGAGACAAATCTGGCATTAGGGAAATGTCCAGAGATATGTTAAGATTACCCTAAGACTCTAAATAATAGGGGACAGGCTATCTTAAATACCCTTTCCCTATAATGAGTTTGATGGCTACCTTATATGTCATCATATAGCCTTCATCCAGTAGCTGATAGAAACAAAAGTAATACCCACACCTAAGCACTGAGCTGAATTCCTGGAATCCCATTGTAGAAAGGGAGGAATGATGAGCAAAGGGGTTCATACTATGGAGTGAATCCCGCATAAACATCTGACTTGAACAAGGGGGAGCTCATGAACCCCAGACTGATGGCTTGGAAACCAATATAGGATAGGATGAAACCAGGCACATGGTTGACAGTTAGGAGGCCTGGGTAGTCTATGGGGCCCCTGGTAATGGAATAGCATTTATGCCTAGTGTATGAATGGACATTTGGAGCCCAGTCCACAGAGAGGGATACTCTGTCAGCCTAGACACACAGGGGAGGGCCTAGACCCCAAATGATGATACAGACTTTGATGATCTTCAGAGAAGGCCTAGCTCTTTCTATTAAGCAGAAGTATGGGATGGGAGTTGGTGGGAGACATGGAAGAAAGAAATGGAGAGGGAACTGGGATTGATATATAAAATAAGTTTTTTTCTAATTTAAATAAAAAATTGTGAAAAAGTCCCACAAGAATAAATGACTGAAATTTTCCAATAAATATACCTAAATTTTTACCAATTTATACAAATTAATGCTTTTAAATTGTCTCAGCGTTCTCGTATCTTTAATGTACAACAAAGTGCAATAGAAAATGAAGAAACAAAGGGGGGTGGGGTGGAAAAGAAACCCAAGGTTTTGAATCCCAATATCATATGATCATGACATATTCACTCTGAGAGGTATTTAGTAAAGCAAGTATTTAGTGTTTATGCTTTGCAGATCAATATTTATAACTGGCAGGAATATTGTTCTTTAGAAATTTCCCAGGTATATTCTATACAACAATTTTAATACAACATTCCTAAAATTTTTAATATGACCACCCCTCAGTTTGACTAGACAACACTGGTTTTTATCTTACTAAAATGGAAAATTATTAAAAATATCAATTACATTCTCAACAGTAGAAAAAGTATAAATATTTCTTTTCTCTTTCCAGAGATTTAAAACTGATTTCATCAAATTCACATACAACATATATTGGTAGTCATTCCTGTGAAATATACTGATGTGTTCACTATTAAAAAGAAAAACCAAAAACACAAAACAAAAAAACAAACAAACCTAACAGCCATAAACTATTAAGTACATTAAGTTACATACCTTGGTCAATTAAGGGTAAAATTTAATTGATCAATGTATCATATCATGAAATATATGTGTGTGTGTGTGTGTGTGTGTGTGTGTGTGTATCCAAGTCCATTTAAATGAAAACAAACATTTATAGACAAAATTGGGAATTTGGGCATCATTCTTTCCAAACTACTTCCTGCTGGTAAGGGGTGCTGTCATGGGGGATTCTAAGAAGATGCAGAAACCCTGGCTGTAGTCTGTAAGGCTGCTTGGTCCAGCTGTTTTGAATGTAGAATCACCTGGTACTCTGTTTCAGGTGGTCTGGTTTGATCAAAACACATTAGCCTGGAAGGAATCCACAGCTTTTCATTTTCATGAAATCTTTTAAAATGTCATCTTGGCATTCTAATTAAAAAAAAAAAAAAACTAGAGACTGGAGATGCTTTATATATCCATAATTGTCACTCTAGATATAGTACTAGAGAAAATAATTTTTTTAAAGGGAAGTAGGGACATTCCTTTTTTATATGATAATAATTTTTTCATTTTTTATTTTTATTTTATAAAAGTAGGGACATTTCAATGCTGTGGTGATAGGCGGCAACTAGATTGTAAACAAAGCCTTAACTAATTGAAGATTACATGACTATGGCTATATTTAAATAAAAATATATTAGTAAAACAGGTATAATTTGATAAATCCTATTTTATGCACAAAAAGTATCATAAAGCACCATAATTACTATGTGTTTTGTATCCATGTTTGCATCTAGCTATCCATCAAGATGATATGAGTCAGCCACATGTTGAACCATAAGTGAAACAAATATTTTAGTCCTTTAGCTCAAATGGTTATCAATTTGAGCAACAGAGAAAACTTGTTTTCAGAGCCCATTAAATTCTCAGAACCTACAATCTCAGCCCAGAAGGAGTAAGAAGATAAGATGTGATGACCGAAAGACTGAGTATTCTGTCCTGAAAATTTTCCTTTGGTAATTAATCGTTTGATATCTTGAAGGCTTTCATGTTTTCAGGCTTTACTTACAGATGTTTAGCTCTGAAGGAAAGCAGTTATAGAAAAGATCAACAGCTCTGTGAGTCCAAGATAAGGTCCATGAAATTAGAGGGAAAAAAAATGATATACCACTATACCACTGATAACAAAAGTTACATTTTCAACCATCTTAAACTTGTGCTACAGTGTGATCGACCATTAAAAGAGAGTGTGTATATTCAACATCACAGATTCATGTGATCATGAAATTTTAATACTGGAAGGGAACTTTAAAATGAGATGGCTTACTTCCTGTATTTTGAACATATGAAAGAATGCATTATGGTCTAATTCATGGGGAAGAATCTTTATGGTTTTATTATTACAAGATAATAATAAACAAAACTCATCCTCAGAAAGGGAAATAGTTACTAAGTAGGGCTGTGTTCCACATTCCTTGTAAAGGCCTGCACTGGGGGATGGGAATAATACTCAAAATCTATCCTTTTAATAACAAGTATGTTACTTACTAGCACAGGATTTTAATAGTATAAAAAGCATTAATTGAGTAGGTTTTGGACTCAGATTTGTCAGTTATGTTTATGTATTTTGGGACTTAATTGTCTAATCAAATTTCTTAAAAAGGAATTATATTATTCTTTCACTTGAAGAACTGATCTGGAAATGAAAGAGAGATAAATATGAAACTATAGTTCTTGTAATTGAGAAATATTTTGCACTATTTTATTTCATTTCCATCCATGATACCTACCCCAATACTCCCAATAGTTTCTTTTGCATTGGCCAAGGGGATTGGCTCCCAGTTCACTGATTTGAGCCAAAACCTTCTGGCCTCTATAGAAGACACAAATTAGACTGGTGAAATAATTATTGAGACAATTAGAATCTGGAAAATTTTAGGGTGGATTGCTAATTGTTGGCAAAATAATATAGAATTAAGTGATAGTGTCAGGAAATGCTGAAGAGATTAGTACAGGAAAATAAAGCCTTAGGTACAGAGAGAAGTAACATTGTTGAGAGAGCAAGAGGGCTCTCAATTGTTGAGAAAATGATTTTTGCCATATTTCAAGAGTACAGGTACAAACTAATGAAATGTGGGAAATACATTCATAAAACTCATTTTATTCATCTTACTTCTTTACATTAATACTTATGAGAATTGCCCTATTCTTCCAAATGTTAAAGAAATAAAATAGTAGCCTGTGCTCTAAACGAGCAGTTCAGCTAAAATTGGAACAAAGCCATCTAAAGGACAGAGATAAATTGCCTCACCATGAGTTTTTTCTAGATGCTTCTGATGCTTTGCAATTTTAATAGGAAATAAAATATTAATTTTTGGCCATTCTAAACTTATAAAATTATTTTTCATAGATAGCTGCAGTTTCTAAATAGCTTTATTTTATCAACAACATACTTTTACAAACTTAATAATTTCTGTTGTGCCTTGAATTTGCAGAATTCTGAGTTGGTACTGGGGTCAAATATACCATTGTAATAAAATATTTTAAGATTTGCAATATAAGAAATAGAAATTTTGCAGTAGACATAACAAACCTGTTAATCTCTTTAAGAAGAACCTCCACATTTAGATAAATATGCTATAACTAAATACATCAAGATAGAGCCTATAGTGAAAACAAAGATGTTCATTCTCTTATCTTCATACTTCCATGCCTCAAAGTTTTAGGACTTCATATTACTATGAAGTTGATAGAGCCTTAAATTTTTAGAAAGGTTTACTATATATTAAGAAATGTTACAATGAGATTCTCTGCATCTTTAACATAGGAATATGTTAAAGTACTTTGTAGTTTGTCATCTAATGAATCAATTATCCTTCACTTTGAGGATAGGTGTGCCTTAAGAAAATGGCATGCATTTGGTTTCATATCATGACAATCAAGGTCTGAGGTTCTCATTTCATGAATACTCTGAGGAAGCTAAGTCTTGATTGGCTGTTATCTATTCCTTGGTAGGGTAGATGGCCAGCAGGTGAAAAGCATCTTCACTCCTCAGACCTCTGTTGTCTTGCAGATGTGACAACACTTCATGGAATTATACAGTGTGCTGCTTTTACTTAATAAACAAAAGCATTATTTTTAAATAAAGAACGAAAGCAAATAAATATGTTTTATCTAGGAATTACATGAAAGCCAAACAAAACAAAGATTATATAAGCTCCTATAGTTAATTGTGAAAGAATGGAATGGCAAAAATAGGATCAACACTAACCTTAACAATGGAAGTTGCCAGATATCAATGAAAAACTCAGAAACATAGTTAGCCCATTGATTTGAAAGACAGAAAATGAAAGAAGCCATTCTTGGTCACTAATGACTAAGGGTTGGCATTATTCATTAAACTCTATTCTCTGCTAATAGTGAGACAATGAATGTGGCTACATTTGGAATTCTGATCAGGGTTGTTTGCTTTTTTGGTGGGGGCAGGGGCACATGAACTAGTTCCAGTTATCATGTTCATCTCCTTAGCTAAGAGAGTTATATTCAGTCTTGGGAACTGGTTTACAGCATCACATATTTTCTTAGTTCCTAATGCTGAAATTCATCTGCCTACTTAATCATGAGTTAGGATCTAAATTTTATAGTGGTATATGGTAAGAAAAACTGAACACAAGTGACATGACTTTGAGTCTACACTCTAATATACATCAGGCATAGAAAATAACCTTTATTCTGAAGTGATTTAAACTTCCTTTTCCTTGGTTGCCTATGATATAAAATAAGTAAAGTAATGGCATTTACTTTGTAAATGATTACATGAGATTTACCAAACTAATACTCGTAAAGCACTGATAAATGTCCTGGCATTCACAATTAAATATTGACTCTGACTTATGTTGATCTTTATGCAACTAGAAACTGTACACTACTGAAAGTATAAATATCTGATAATGGGTGGTGGGCAAAAGAGAGATACTGTGTGTTAGGTGCTTTTCCCTCACTGTAACCTCAGACCAGCCAGAACCAACAGGGATGCCTTCTTTTGTTTCATGTTTTCTGAAGGATCTAGTTTATAAATGAGAAGTAAAGGTTCTGTGTTTCTACATGTGATGGTAGGAGCATGGCATAAATGGAAAGCAGTGAGAACAAGCTAAAATCTTGATCTTACATTTTGTTGTTTCATTAAGCATTCTATTCGGGAAGGAATGCTTATTTATTGATTTATTTTTAGGTCTGTATTTAATATTGTTTTAAATCAAACTGCATATCATCTTTACTCCTAAGGACACATTCAAGGAATCTTTCTTGATATCTTTTAGACTTGGCTTGGTGACGTTACTGATCTTCTCTTCTTCTTTGGGAAAACTTAAGAGTATTTACATATGTCTGTGTGTGGGGAGGTGATGCTCACATACACACACACATGCACATGTATATATCAGTGCTTCAGGGCATTTTCATTCCTGCATGTGTGTGTGTTCATTTGTGCACACATGCCCATATATACATGAGTGCTTGTATAGGTAAGTCGTCCTCTGGTGTCTTTCTCAAACATCTCATTTTGAGACAGGGTATTTTACTGTACCTAAACCTTACTGATTGACAAGGTGGCTTGGTCAATGGGATCCCTGATTTTTCCATCATCTCATTGTTAGGGTTCTAACCAATCAGAGGTGCATGCTACTGTGCTGGCTTTTTTCTTATTGGCGCTATGGATCAGTGGTGATTTGAAAGAAAACTGCCCCCAAAGGGAGTGGCTCTATCAGGAGGTGTTGCCTTGTTGGCATAGATAAGTGTGTCACTGTGTAGGGGGCTTTAGGTCTCTTGTATGCTTGTCATGTCCAGAAAAATAGACCACTTCCTGATGGGAGATATCATTCTCTAAATATGTTTCTCTTATTGTTTAATGAATAAAGCCCTGTTGGCTGATAGGAAAGCAAGATAGGTGGGACTAGGAGACTAGGAGGATTCTGGCAGATGTAGTAGGCAGATTCAAGATATAAGGACTTGAGAGAAGAAGTCTCTCTCCAGTAAGATAAGACCCATGTGGAAACACTTAGATTGATAGAAATGGGTTAATATTTTAGACAGAGCTATCCAATAAGAAATGCTAGTAACAGGCCAACAGCTTCATATCTAATGAAGCCTCTCTATCGCGGTAAATAAGGATCAAGATAAACAAATAGACCGAATAGATGTTTATTCAGGGAGAAATAACTTACAACCTAGACAGATGAACACCAGGAAATTCAACCCGATCCTCTCCTGTCCGAGTCACGCCAGAAAGAGAGCACCTTTCCTGGCCCTGGCCCCCTCCGACCGACCTCCTTCCACAGGTCACTCCGCCCATGGCTCCACCCCCCAATGGGCGTGGTCAGTGCCACAGAACTATCTCACTACAATTCCCCTTTTAGTCTAAAGAAAAGATTTAGGCTTAATACAAAACTATATACAAAACAGTGAATAACAAGTGTGCTCTAAGAAAAGGAAAATCGAGAACAAAATGACCTACATATCTAGTCCTAGGGTGAGGGCATAATGGAGTTTACAATAGAGTTGTCCTAAGCTGGAAAATGTAAGTCTAGTACCTAATATACCTAACTAGGAAGAGAGAATAATAGTTGTGATAGTTTAATCTTCAACCTCATCAAGACCTGAGAAGGAAATTAACAATACTAGAGTAGACAGGAAATGTGGATGGACAACTTCCAAAAGGTATAGCAAGGACAGAAACAGCAAGCCACCTGAACAGTCACCCTAGGTCTCACAGCAACGTTGGTACACCCAGATTTGGCTAAGGCCAAGAGAATTTGACAGACCACAACAACAGCAGGGAGGTACAATGGCTGTCTTACCCTGACTTGGCAAGGTCAAGCAGTCTTTTATATTTGTCTCTTGTAAGCACATAGGACTGCATGTACAAATCAGTGGTCAAGGTGGGGGCAATTCTTTGCCCAACAGGCCATTAGCTGAGGCGAGATTGAACTCCAGCAGGAGCAACAACAGTGTCCAACATATTTTTGGGAAAGTGCATGGTGCTGTCAGGAGCAACAGTGTCTCATGTCAATGGAGTACTAATATTAAAACATTTAAATGCCATGTTCTGCATGTCTATGAAGTGAATGAAGATTAAGCATTTATATCTGACTAATCTCATAGGTATAGGAAATATGAGTGAAGATAATCTGTAATACTCAGGAACTTAGCTAAAAAGACTGATTGAAACTTCCCTGAGTAAAGCAGGAACAAATACTTAAACAATATAACTATTACATATACATACATGTAAATCCCTAAAATAGAGGTAGAGTATAAGTGTCAAGACAAGAGGTAGAACTATAAAGGGCAGCAAGATAAATATCCCAAATTGTATCAATATACAAAATGTCTTGAATACAAGAAAAGTATACATACATAGAATATGGTAAAAAATAATGTGCATAAAACATTGTAAGTAGAAAGATTTAACACAATATAACAAAATATAAACTTAATTTTACATAGCTTACCACATCAGAATACACAACAATGTAAGCTGTAAAATACTATCTCATTCTTACTCAAATTCTCAAGAAAATAGGCTAATCTAATCTACCTATATCACATCTAAACCATACCTTTCCCAACCATTCCCTATTCCTGTCTAAAAGATAAACCCGAGTGTAAGCATCACCCAATCCCAAATAACTAAAACCAACCCAAAGATGATGACTATTATCTCAAAATTCCAAGGGTAGGGAAAGGGGGCATAGTCATATTAAGATTACTTCCTGCTGAAATGGGACGATGATTGCTCCAATGGATCCTGTAGGAAGAAAATTTTTAGTAACCAAATTTCTCAACAGAACTGGCTGTGACATATGTAGCTAGTCACTGTGTGGCAGAAAATTCTTGACTGTAGTTCTATTTGAAACTTTGGCCAGGGTGTAATAAAAAGGTGCACCATTACATCTAGCTAGTCATGATTTGTTCGAGCAAAACAGTCTCAACCTGGTTTTAGGGTGATGTTTGTAGTTCCGATGCATCAGGTTGAGTCAAGTGGAAACGATGATGTGGGGCCCCATCTTCTTTTCGGAGAGTTCAAAAACTATTGTTAGGAATCGTTATTAATTCCTTGTGGAAAAGTTACAGATCAATATTAAAGTAAAATTTTCAAGTTTTAAGGTATACATTAGGGAAAGGCAACAATAAGCATTAAAAGTATGTGAGAAAATTAGGATTTCAGAGAGAAAATTGCATATAAGAAATGAGTCCCCAGATTTTGTTTTCTTCTGCCTTACACCAATTGGCTTCTTGATTTAAGGCAGAAGCCATGAATTTAATATTAACAACATGCTTGAATTTAGAGAAGGAAAGCCAAATCCAACTCCAAAGCCAGCATTGGTTTACAAAAATTGGGACTTGGAAGTGTGTCACCAAATAGCGCCTAGCCGCCGAGGCCCTCTGATTCCAGTTCTACCTAGAAGTGTGCCGCCAAATATTGTCCGGCAGCAGACGATCCTTCTGATTCCGGTCCCTGTAGAATAGCTCTTAACAAACTGTGGCAAGCAGAATTTTGTTAAAGGGGGACTTTTGGAGTTACTTGGAACACAAGACGAAACGCGTGCAAGCCGGGCGGGTGCCGCTGAGTGGCTCTGTGCAAATGTAAAGTCCCGTGCGGAAATGGGCAAAAAATGTTAAGCGGTAAGTGCCTTTTTAGGTCTGCTTTAGCGGCAAAGATCTCCTTTGCAGTAAGGAAGAGGCAAATGTCACAAAGCTGTGGTGAGTCCACCTGGTTAAACCCTGCCCATTGGGGAAGGTGGGGGAGCGGGGCGGCTTCTGCCGCGTGGGGGGGCGAAACCCAGGTAAATCCGCTTCTGACACCAGATATAGCGGTAAATAAGGATCAGGATAAACAAATAGGCCGAATAGATGTTTATTCAGGGAGAAATAACTTACAACCTAGACAGATGAACACCAGGAAATTCAACCCGATCCTCTCCTGTCTGAGTCATGATCCTCTCCTGTCTGAGTCCCGCCAGAAAGAGAGCTCCTTTCCTGGCCCCTTCCGACCTCCTTCCACAAGTCACTCCACCCATGGCTCCACCCCCCAATGGGCGTGGTCAGTGCCACAGAACTATCTCACTACACCTCTCTGTGTGTTATTTGGGGCTGGCATGGCTATAGGACTAGGCTAGAAGGCAAACTGCTCAGAATAACTTCCTGTTTTCTACAAGACATAGAACTCTCAGCTCTTTCTGCAGCTCCATGTCTGTCTGCATACCACCATGTTCTGCCATGATTATAATGGATTAAGCCTATGAAATTGTAACCCACCCAATTAAATATTTTCTTTTATAAGAGTTGCCATGGTCATGGTATCTCTTAACAAAAATAGAAACCCTAGCTAAGACAGAATCCACACTCATAACCTCATGTCTGTGTGGAAGCATTTACTCCTGAGCCATCTCCCCTGGTCCAATCAATTTTCCCCCATTATATGCAAGAAGACTGAGAAGCTTCCTTGGAAAAACAGAATCTTAATTTCTTAGTATCAACCTCTGTTGTAGTCTAAGCATGCAAAACACTATTAATTAGTGCTTGCTGCTCTGAACTTGGCCCCTGCTAAGATTACACAAACTTCACGGTGGTTAAAAGGGCTCACAGGGCTCCACATACAACAAAACCCATATTTATGATTACAGATTTGCTTTTGAAGAAATCAATGGTGAGAACCAGCAAGAGGTTGTGACCAAGGTATTTTACCATAAAATTGCATTAATCTAAGGAGAGTCAGATTTTACCTAAAATGATGATAGATTTCTTCCTGATTTACAGATTTTTATTCATTGAGCTTCCATATTTCAGGAATCTAGGTTTATGTACTTTTTTCTTCAATGTTAATTATAATATAAAATAACTTGGCCTTGCAATGACATTATCATTTATTCTACTTTCTTATTCAGGTAATTATGTATGCTAATCATAGTTAGAACTGAAAATGATGAGAAAATATACACAAAAGCTAACATCTATGCTTTTTAAACTAGGTATTAAGCTTTACATAAAGGTAATGAGGATACTTATACAATATATTTGACAATGTAATTAGATAACAAGGACATTTCAATGATCTTAAAGAAGGTATAATTGTTTTTAAGGATGCTGAGACTAGACATCAAAAGGCAGAAAAGGTGAATGCCTTTTGAGAAAGTATACTTTAATTAACTTTGTAAAAAAATAGTGACAATCAATGTATGGATAACATATGAAATTTATTATAGGTGAAATTTACTTCTGCTAAATGAATAGGAGGAGTAAGCCAGACAATTGCTAGCATTTTCTTTTATCTGTTTCTTGATCTTCCAAGATATAAGCAAGCTTCCACTCCCAGCAATGAGCTATTCCCACTTTTACACTTTCCAATTATCATTGAACCATGTTTTCTTAAACCAGATGCTAAATAACTATGTCTTGCCTGAAGCTGTTTTAGCTAGGCATTTCATCACAAAGATGAAAATTAGTATACCATATAAGTGATGCTTGGATTTCAGACTCTTCAGAGAGAGTATACTTTCCTTTGTCACCATCAAGTTTAAGTCTAAGGTGATTTAGACTGATAGAGGAACCAACTGTGGTTATTTGCTCAATTCTGAGGGTTGAGTTAATAGCCAATGAGTGTTTTCACTTACACAGAATCACATAATATTACAAATAATAAATCCCCTCAATAGCTATCTTCTTATGTTACTTCTAGAGCACATTGTCCCCAGTGAAAAATGACCTCAACATGTACTACTGTAACTCCCATATGTATCAAAAGAACACCAGTAACTAGGGCAAAATTATGCTGAAATTCAAAAGCTGGAATCAAAATTAAATTTAGTTTACCAATTTAACTCAATTGCCTTTAATATCTGTCTTAATTTATCTATCTTGTCTCAGAGTAAATATTTCATATGATGTACTAGGCACTAGCAGGTATATGAGAAGGTGATTTTCACTTTCCTGCTACCAAATTTCTCAGTTGTTAGGCAACTATTTGAGGAAACTGTTGGCTAATGTAACACTTATTCATCGGCAAAAGAAGTATAAAGAAAATTTTTTCCTGCCAGCCCCCCCCAAAAAATTCTTAGACAGCAAACTGTCTTCTCCATTTTTCTTTAGGTAAATTTTAGAGTAGATGGTCATGTGTTTGTTTATTTAAAACCTCCAAAATCCTTTAGGGTAAAGGTGTAACAACATTTTGGAATGTAGCCATGTTGAGAGGTCAATTAATTAAGGGTTCAGTTTGACTCAGACTGAAAAGTATCTAACCTTCTTCCAGGCTGCATATATGACCATGTAGAAGAGATATTGAAAAAGAGGGAGGAACTTCTGCTTCTACCCAGCTATTTTATTATAATCTCATCAGTTAGCAATGAAGGAGTAATCTTGCCTTTGAGAGTCAAAGGTCATGTATCCTTAATGTACACGTAGTTTGTGTAATACATTTCTCAGTCTGACTGAATAATGGTAGTGCAAGGTGAGAAGCAGGTTACAGTAAGAAATGCCATCGGTCTGATTTTCTTCCTATACCAATACCTAGTAATTGGACTATATCCTAATGCAATCAGCTCTTTATTAAAAAGAATTCTAGAGCTGAAGAGGTAGCTCCATTAGTAAAATTAGATGCAGGAAAATTGTAAGAACCAGAGTTTGTGTCCTCGGAACCCACATAAAAGCTGAACACTTAATGTTATGTTTGTCATCCCAGTACTCTTATGGCAATACATGAGATAGAAAAAGAATAATCTTCAGAGACTCACTGAACACATGCCTTGTACATTAATCAAAACAAAACAAAAAACCAAACAAACAAAACCAATACAAAATAATAGAAACCCTACCTATAAAATAGGATGGAAGGCAAGAACTGACAATGGAAATTGTCCTTGGACTGCCACATGCACAAGGTAGTATGTGCATTCTTATATCCATACACATACACACATCAGTAAACAAAATCACAAAATATGGATGGATTGTATGGGCAAATATAGATTAAAAACTGGAACTTCCTATACTAAAATACCCATGTAGCTTTACGCATCTTAAGTGAATAAGAATTAATAAAATCAGTAATATAAATCACCGAAGGGAAGACTTGTAATGGTGTATCAGGAGTCATATAATCTGAAAGAAATATATTCTGAAATAATATAATGAGAATGGAGAGTAAAAAAATGAGTATAAAAACATGATTCATTGTAATGAAGGTAAAAATGGGTCCTGTTTTCAAACCACAGGGAGAAAAATCATCTTAAGTGAAAGGAGAGAAAATTGACCAAGAAACCAATCAAACCTAAAACAAATTGGTTATTTATATCATTGACTGGAAAGACACATTAATGTATGAAGAGAATTGAATTATATCAATCCAAGAATTCAAATGAGAACTAAAATGAGTTCAGTACAGAAACAAACCAAGGAAATATGATGGCAACCTATAAGAAGTGCAAATTTAGGTGTTTAAAAAGTGCTATACAAAGTTCATCAATGACATGTTAGTGTGCTGTATGGCAGAATGTGAGTGTGGTGCTTAATTTGAATTGAACTACCCCTGAGCTTCTTCAAATAAAGGGGCTCACAGTACATTAGAGCTGGGATATAAGAAGTGTAAAGTTGGCCACATTCCTCTGTAATGAGGAATCTGTTTTTAGAATGCACTGTAAATAAAAAGCTTCCCTTCCTCCAGTGTAATTCCACCCCAATCTGCCGAAGGAGCAGAATTTAAATCTCCCTACATCTGCAGCCAAGAAAAGCACTAGCTAAGTACTTATAAATAGAAAGCTACAGGTGGAATTCAAAGGGAAGGGAGCCATTCCTTATATATAGTAGGAACCTAGCAGCTTGTACAGATGACTTATTGAAAAGTACTCTTAATCCTACTGTGGTCAAATTACCACTGTGGGGCTAGTATTAATACAATAATAATCATCAAAAAATAAGAAGAACCCTGAAGTAGTCAGGTACCAGTCTATTATGAGTCTGTATTCAAGTTAGCCAAATTCACAAGAAAGTGCACCATAAACTATCAGAAGAGAGATAATGGGCTCCAGATAATCCTTGATGAGAAATAGACTTCTATGGGCTCTTCTACCTTGCATATGTAATACTAACTATTGTCAGACTTGCTGGTGTTTAAATAGTTACTGTCCTAAGCAACTCGGCTTGCTTTTTTGTTTTGTTTGAATCACAGCCTTTGAGGTTGACTAACATCAAACCCATAGAAATCTGCTTATGTCTACCTCCCAGGTACTGAGATTAAAGGTGTGTGCCACCACACTTGGCTCTAGATGATTTTAACTGTCAACTTGACACTTTATAGAGTCTTCTGAGAGAAGGGACTTAATGGATTTCTAGGACCAGATTGGCCTAGGAGCATGTCTATTGGGATTGCCTCGATTATTATTTGCATATTAAATATTAATATCATGAAGCAATATTCCCTGGGAAAGTAGCCCTGGACTGTGGCAAAGAGTTAGCTAAGCATACACTGGTCTAGAACTGTGCCAGCAAGTTGCATTGACTAAGTCAAGATTGTTGCTATGAGTGAACATAATACTAATATAATATGATGGGCAGAAAAAGTTATGTAACAAGCAGGAGAATTCACTATGTTCTAATTGTTGCTGTTGTTGATTATTCACAGTAATTTCTACTATGTCTGAGAATCTCATGCTAAATATAGGACCATGGTCTTTGTCCTAACAATGAGTATGTGAGAAGATCAGGAAATGTCCACAAATACTCTGACAAAGCATTATGAGACAAAGAACCTCAAAAAAAATATTATTGAGTTTGTTTGTGTATATCCTGCTACCAGAAAATTTGCAAAGTGAGAGACATGGAAACACTAAGTCCTGAATAGTATGCTTTATTTTTCATTGTTTTATAGATTCTTCTCTCATTCAATATACCCTGAATATAGTTTCCTTTCTCCCCTCTCCTTCCATCTAATTCCCTCTACCCCAATTCTACTTCCCCTCAGTTTCCCCTCAGAAAGTAGCAGGTTTCTAAGAGACAATAACCAAACATAACAAGATAAAATAAGACAAAGTAAAAACTCTTATGTGGAGATTAGACAAGGCAATCCAATAAGAGGAACAAATCCCAAGAACATGCTAAAGAAAACATACCTGTTTCCACTATTACGAGCCTCACAGAAGCACCAAGCCAACAGTCAGAACATATACACAGAGGGCCTGGTGGAAGCCCTGTGGTTGTTATTTCAGTATCTATGAACCCATATGAGCCCTGTTTTGTTGATTCTGTGGGCTACATTCTCCTGGTGCCCTCCATCATCTCTGACTCCTACAATATTTCCTCTTCCTCTTCCCTGGTGTTCCTTATCTCCAAAAGCATCCTGATGGAGACCTCCAATTTAGCCTCTCTTCATAATGTCTGTCTCTACATCTGCTAACATTGGCTGCTAGAAGAAACCTCCCTAATGATGAGTGAACAAGGGACCAATCTATGTGTGTAGCAGAATATCCTTAAGAATTTCATGAATTTTTTTCTTTTTTTCTTCTTCTTCTTCTTTTTTTTTTTTGCCTGACTATGCTTAGCTCTAACCTGGGTCTCTGTGTTATCTAAGGATTGTAATGGGGCCCCTCTTGTGGTGTGGTGTGGTATGAGTCGTAAGTTAAACCAGATATAGGTTGTCCATTCCCATAAATTCCTCACCACCACTGCTCCAGCTTGACAAATAGGTCAAAATTTCTGTGACTGGGTTGGTGTCCAGATTTTTCTTTCAGTAACCTGAAAGGCAGATCCCCACACAAAGAAGAATATAACATAGGAATCAAGGCTCCATGCAAGCACCAGCTTATCCTAGTGGAAATACCATTACATCACCTTCCTCTCCCTTTTCTCCCTCCAGCCACTCCCAGTTATCCCTCAAAAACATCTCATACCTTCACACTCTCAAGTTGACAGTCTCTTTAGCTATAATTGTATTTGTTACACACTCACACACATTCATGTGCACACACATACATAAATACATAATATATGTATGTATATCATACACACACACACGGCCATGTGAAACTTTCCCCCTTTTATGTTAACGTGCCCATTGGCCCATTGGTATTGCTGTCTCTCAAGTCTTGTTCATACAGCCATTTCTAAGAGAGACTGTTTCACAGTTGATTTCCTGGTATTATATCTCCTACAATTTTCCCACCCCTTCTTCTTAGGCCCATAGATGGAGGAGCTATGGATGTAGCTGTGCTATGGCATAATCTTCCTGTAGGCTGTGAATATGGATTCCACTCATTGGTTGATAAAGAAGCTGCTTTGACCTATAGCAAAGCAGAATAAAGCTAGGCTGGAAAGCCAAACTGAGAAATAATGGTGGAGTCGAGGGAGATGACAGTCAGTTACCAGAGGAATAAGATGTATCAGAGCACAGGTGAAGCTACAAGGCATGCGGCAAGACATAGATTAATAAAAATGGGTCAATTTAAAAGTAAGAGCTAGTTAGTAGTAAACCTGAGCTGCTGTGCCAAACATTTTGTAATTAATATTAAGCCTCTGAATGATTATTTAAAAGCAGCTGAAGGATGGGGCAGGACAGAGAAACATCCAATTACATAGATGTATCCACTGGGGTTGGTGTCCCAATAATCTGTTATATACAATTGTAGCTTTATGTGATGGTCTGTCTCCATTTGCTTCCAAAGAGAAGCTTCCTTGGTGAGGGTTCATAGCTATACATATCTGTGGGTACAAGGACAAGATTTAGAATGTGGCAAAAGATCATTCTGGTCTATCAAAGTAGTAATAGTAGATTCTATTCTAAGGTACATGATCTCAGGAAGCTGCTTCCAATGCAAATATGATTCATCCTATTCAGTGTGCCATAAGTTCAATTAGACATCCATTGGTTGCCCCTGACATGTGAGTAGCAGTTTGTACACCTTTTTGCATATGTTATTATGCTAATAATTATAGTGGTTCATTTTTATCTATTTCACCTATCCATATTGGACTTACAGCCAAAATTTGGGGAATATTCTTTCTGGGAAAAGCATGTTGTTACCAGAACCTCCAAGTTTTCCCCTTGTCAGGTTTTTACTAGTGGTGTCACTTACTTCATTTGCCTTTTCAAGGGTAGGCATTTTGACTTTATTGAAACAAATCCATCTCTCATTCTCCTTCTTCCTCTCTTCATTGACTGTCATTACTACCCACACTTCAAGGGCAACAGGAGACTGATTGAAAATCCATGAGTTGTTTATACTCTGTACTGAATTAGAGGGGAAAGCCACATCTCTGTGAAATTTATGAAATTGTTTGCTAATAATTTTCTTGGAAATTTTAAGCCTTTGAATTCTTTATTGTCATTCACTCACTCAAATCAACATAGCATTAGAGATTATTGTAAGGCAAAAAAGAAAAATGAAAAGAAGAATAACTCACATATGAAATGTAATATGTCCTAGCTAATTTACAGAGTGAAATAATCCATTAATGTCTGTGAGTGCAGGCTATTAGGCCTCTTATTAACATCTAATACTATCTCACTGTAGAGCATATGATGTATATTTTTTTCTGTTGTTAATATGTAAAATAATAAATTAAATTAAAAAAATGCTTTGACTCCAAAATTTAAGTTGAAGGACAAGTTACTGGGGAAAAGGATTTCTATTTTTGTTTCCACAGAAAATGAAAATATGTGGATTCCTTCCAGACTAATGTGGTTTGATCACCCAGACCACCTGAAACAGAGTACAAGCTGATCCTACATTCAAAACAGCTGGACAAAACAGCCCTACAGACTACAGCCAGGATATCTGAATCTTCTTCGAATCCCCCCAAGACAGCGCCCCTTACCAGCAGGAAGTAGTTTGGAAAGAACGATGCCCAAATTCCCAAATATTGTGTATAAATGCTTGTTTTCATTTAATTGGACTTTGTTATATAAAATTAAATAAAAAAATATGTATATTTCTTCTTACATTGGCTTGAGATCTAACTTTTAGCGATCTACACTCATTATACTCAGATAATCAGGTATCCTAGTCTAGCCTGTGTCCTAAGCATAATCTCTATATCATCATTAGCCAGGCTTTTGTAGTCTACTTTATCTTTATTCTTTAAAAGGATTATTTGAACTCAGATAATTAAAACTGAAAAACCAAAATACTCAAACAACAGTTTCTTGCCTCAAAAAAAATTAACATCCTACTAGAGAAGATGGGTAGAACAACAAACAAATCAACTCATGTACAGTATAGAAATTACAGTGTTAAGTGAAATGATGAGATATAATTGATGAGTTTATATTAAAGCTAATGCTGTTGACATTATGGAAAATTTATCTAACATTCATTGCTTCTGAAAACCAGGGCATATGTGGAAACCCTGTTCTCTTTTTCACTACATTACACTTATCATATTCATGTACCAGAGCTCTGACTCCCAATATCTACCAAATTATTTCCTTGTTATGTATTTATTTATTCATTTAACTACCATGATGAGTCTTCTCCTCTCATATGGATAAATGAAAGTTTCTAGTTTGAGCACAGTAGAATCATCATATCTATTTCCCTTAAATGAAACACTAAGGCAGGGTGTCCCAGTGAAAGATTGGTTGCTGCTTCATAGGCTGTTTCTGTTTTTTGTTTTTTATTTTTGTATTTCTTCTATATCTAAACATGTGTGGTTCCAATTATTAAGATGGCATCAATAATTAGCAATAAACACCAGTGGCTAGGCTCCCCCAAGACAGTGTTCATTCTTCAGATCATCCTGCCAACTAGCAATTTCAAAATATGTTTTGAAAATCAAGTTTCAACACTTCTTTGAGTCATGTTTTTCCCCACTGGGTCTTGTTTCTTACACACTTCATCTGGGGAGATTCATCTTAGGTGTATGTCTGCCTGTATCCAACCTGCTGAAAGTGCCTCTGACCATAGTGCATGAGGCAATTCATGCCCCTCTTAGACAAGGCTCAGCTGCACACCTGGCTTGTTTCTCTCCCATACAGTATGTGCTTGGCATCACACTTACATTCATGATCCAGAAATACTTCATTCTCAACACAGGACTTTCTCCCTTCTGTATCTGTTGATTCTCTCATGCTATGTGATGTGTCCACATGGAATTACCTTTTCTAAACCATTTACAATCTGCCCTTTAAAAAAAAAACATATCTCAGATGCATCTGACATTGTGTCTCTGTCCAGTGTGTCATGAAAATAAATGTAACATAATTCAGCCACATTGCTAAAATTTTCATGTAACCAAACAGTTCTTTTTTTCTGCTCCTTTTTGAACAAATGCCAACATTTGTCATTGTTTGTTTCTGCTCTCTGTATGCCCAGCAACCTCCTCATGAATAAGTTCAATGTATTGATGTCAGCAGTCTTTCGTGCCATTCTTCTTGGGCTGATTCAGCTTTTTCATTTTCTTAGCAATTCTGTAATTTTATAGGCAAGTCATTTATGTAAATGGATTAAAATTTACATTAGGAAGACTGTTTCTTCAGTATGAGTTTCTTCAAAGTCCCCAAGCTGCGACATTCAGAAGAATAATTGTAGGTTAAAGTTAGAAATATCAGTTTGATCAATTAAGTGTTTGCCTTCAAGCATAGGGGCTTCTATTTGAACTCAACCCCGTTAAGAACCTTTAAGAACAAGCTGGTATTGGTACTTTGTGTTTATAATCCTCAGTACTGAGAAACAGAGCCAAGTAGATTCCTGATTCCTGTTGGCTAGCCAGCATAGCCTGCTTGATAATTTCTAGACCTCTAGACAAATAGGTTGTAACCTATCTAAAAAAAGGAATCATAGCCAAGGGTTTCCTCTGGGCTTCAACCCCACCCTCACAAGTACATGTACAACTGCGCACACACAGACACAGACACACACACTAAAGAATATCATAAAAATGAATCAGTTATCATTTTCATATATAGCTACACAGTTCTTTGTATTATTTTTTAGAATGTAGGTTTGTAAAAAATCCCTTCAGGCCAATGTAATAATTCTGTTGATGAGCAAATGCCCTTTGAACCAGCATGAACTGCATTGCTCATGGTATCTACTGAAAACTTCCTTGCACTTAAACCTAGTCCCACAATGCTACTATCATGAGATAAGCATACTACTATCTTTAAGCTGTATTTAAAAATATTGGTGGAAGAATGCTGACTGTTCACTAAAAATACATAATTAAAGTTCTCCACAGCAAATAGAAAATCTAATTTAAGGAAGCAGCTATCATTTTTCTCCAGAAATCGTCTTCTTTATTTAAAAGTAATTCTTTTCTGTTCCTATCAAAGTAAATATTATTGAACTAACTTACTTGATTTAACACTAAATAAATATGACATGTGACAAAATGGAAAGGAAGCTGTTTTTCTATATTGCATCTATTTAGTTGCTTTGGGTTCGGAAGAATGGGAACTTTTATGTGTCTAGGAAAGATTGTGGAACTCTGCTTTGATACTCCTCCTCTATCTGCTTTTGTCTTTGCAGTGTCCCCTCATCTGTTGTATAATCACTGCAAATAGGTCATATTTGATGTGTGCATGTTGCGTGCAGTTGCTGGGTAGATTTAGCACTTTCTTCAATGAAGTCAGAAAAAACAAAAAGCCATGTAGTGTCTCTACATCTCCACTTTTCTTCCCTTGAACTTTAGCTTTTGTGACAAGATCTGGGTCTTGCTATGTTGAGCAGGCTAGCTTTGAACTCACTATGTCGCGTAGACAAACCTTGAACTCCTTATTCTCATTCTCTTCCCTGAATCTTCATATTACTACAATTACAAGTCAGTATCACCATGCCAGCTTTTAACAAGTATTTTTAATCGTTCTTTCTTAATATCTCCTGGATTGAAAAATTGCATACTTGTCCACCTAATAAACTTTAGTGATATTGAACATATTTTATTCTAGCCCCTCAAATGTTATTTATTTAGCCAACATTTTCAGATAGCAGACATATGCTATTGGATTATATTAATCTCAAATAGTTTGATGATAGAAAATTCATTATCCATGTAAACTGAAATATTGGCTTACCTAAGCTAAAGAGAGCTTAAGGGAGTAAAAGGGGCTGAAGAGGTTTGACCTTGTAAAAACATAGAAAGACTTTGGTTATTTTTTTTCCTATCTATCTATCTATCTATCTATCTATCTATCTATCATCTATCTATCAATCATCTATCTATCTATCATCTATCATCTTCTATTTTTTATTTGGATAAAGGACCTGTTGGCTTTCTCCAGTATGTGTCTTGTTGACAGCAGCTGCCTTTGCTATTCATAACATGGCCAGGGAAAAAGTCACTAATACCTCTTCTCAATTATCTTAGAAGGAATCTTGCTCCCTGGACTGGCCTGGCTATGACCCCATGGTCTGCACAGCAGCAGTAAGTCAGAAATTAAACACTTTTAGAAAGAATACTTGTAAAACTCTTTATTTAATAGAGTAGATTTTTCTTCCACACATAAATTGGAGGAGTTCCACCAAAGAATTTATGCCAATTCAACCCCATGTAAGAGAAAAGTGCTAAGTTCATCAATCTTGTTCTATCTAAAATAATAAATAATTAAAAGGTAACAGAAGAGCAAAGGTCAGTCCCACTTGGGTTCTTAGTAGGGAAACACATGGAGAGAGGATTAGGAATTATATACCTAGTTTTAAATGTGAAATTTAGATGCTCATAGCATAAAGAGGACATAGCTTGACACCACTGCTTTCTTTTATTATGAGAAAGACCTGAGGGAATTAAAAACAATCTATATCTGTGAGATGATGCCAGGTTCTGGGACGGTGAAAAGAACAAAGCCTAGCTATCCTGAAGTCTAGGATCTACTTACTGAAAGTAGAAAAACTACATTCTTCTCTTTTTTAACGCTTTGGTTTTAATTTTTGAGATTATAATATCTCATTACCCCTGCCATTTATTCCTTTCATACCTTCCCAAATACTCCTCTTCCTAGTTCTTTTACACACTCATTGACCATTTTCATAAATTACTGTTACACACACACACACATACACACATGTATAAACATATATACATATTCTAAATATAACCTGAGCAGCCTGTATAATGTTATTTTTGTATGTTTTCAGAGCTGACCATTTGGTAGTGGATTGCTCTTCCAGTATTGGGCTTTACCATGGAAAAGATTATTCCTCTACTTTAGCATATATTGGTTACTTATAGTACTTTGTGTAAGGCTGAGTTCTTGTGGGTTTTCTTGTGTTCTCTTTGGCATACCTATTGTCCTTGTACAGCCCATGTTTAGACAGTCATATTAGTCATATTTATGGGTCTAACTTATGATCTTACTAGGAGACACAATTTCACAGTAAACTCCCTGTTTTCTACCTGTTTACTTTTCCCCCTATCCTTATGTTCCCTGAGTCTTAGATTTGGGAGTTGGTTTGTAGGTGTACCTATTGGATTTTGGATCCCATAACTGTACTTTGGTTGGCTGTGGTTTTCTGTGGTGGTTACTATGTTGTAAAGAAAATTTTCTTTGATGAGAGTTGAGGACTATATTTATCTGTATGTGTAGTGGGATATTCACTTTGTCTCCTTCTGTGGCACTGTCCAGGGCAGAAGTGACCTGTGGAAGGAGGTCTGAGGAGGAGCCAGGGAATACTCTCTTGCTGGCGGGACACGGAGAGGAGAGCTTCCGGTGGAACTTGCTGGTGTTCATCTGTCCAGGTTGTAAGTTATTTCTCCCTGAATAAACATCTATTTGGCCTATTTGTTTATCCTAATCCTTATTAAACCGCAATATGTATGTATAAAGATTGTTGTTAGAGACCAAGCTGATTTAGTACAGTCATGATTTCAGCTTTTCTACTATCCACGAATTTACTAACACTTATTGGTTGGGTGGGTTTCAAGTACCGGGCATCATCTCCTTCTTGTTGAGAGGATCTTAGTTCAATTAGAGAGCTCTTGGCTATTGCCAAGGTAAATTTGCCTTGCACCTTTAGAGTTATAGGACTAGGCTTGTCATTATTGTAGGTCATAAATGTCGAAACTGGATAGGACTCTTGGTTGGTTCTATCCTTTCAACGCTTTCATGATGCCTTGTAGTGCTATGAAAGCTAGTCTTCAGGGAGAAATTATTCTGTGCTTTTCCAGCTTAGGAAAATTCCAAACTAATAAATTTGAAAAATCATAGTTGTGCCCCTTCTTGAACATCTAGTATTATCAGATGTACAGAATCACAAAGGCAGAATTATGATAGATAATAAAATTTTTAAAAGGAAAGAAATCAGAAGAAGGGTGTGCTAAAATGGCAATGGGCAATGGGATAAGAGTCAAGTACGTGATAAGAACATACAATGATGTCATAATGAAATTGTTCATACTGTTGTACAATGATGAATAGACCAACACATAAGAACAATGCAGATTAATAAATTAGAAGTAGAAAGTTAGTATCCACCATTTTCTGTGTAGAATATATATGTGTGTGTGTGTGTGTGTGTGTGTGTAATATGTACACATCTAAATATATGTGTGTGTGTGTGTGTGTGTGTGTTCAGTTTTAAATATTTCTTTTCATTGAGTTGATTTGCCCTTTAAAATTTTATTCTTCAGATCAATGTGTTCTGATTTTAAATCTCAGTCAACTGTAAAGAAAATTAATTTTGGGGGCAAATAACATTTCTCTACTGTTTAGTCAATTAGTGAGGATAGGCCTTCTTTATGTTTGTATTGTCAATCTAACTAGACAAAGCTTCTGCTTTCTATAAATATGAAGTGTTTGCATTCCTTGTGACTAATAGGTCACAAGGTTTTCTGTATTTCTACCCCTTACTTCCTTTTCATCAGTCATGGATCAGTCATGGAGCCTTCCCTTTATCTGAAGACTGTCAGTCCAGCCATCTGCTTAACTGACACAGGTTTTTGGCTGTGTGTACTAGAAAGACTGCTCTCACTTTGATAAGAGCAGCTGTCAGAACATACACAAAAAAGACCATTTGCACCTGTCTGATTGCATCCCTTATAAGCCTGAAAGCAAAGCAGGTCTGCCATTCAAACCATGCAATGTTTGCTATGGAGATGTCATGACTGGAGGCTGACTCCCTCGCTAAATAATTCTGTAGCCTGGAAAGAGGGAAGGCCATAGATTTAATAGAATTTTACCTTGTGATTTCATTTTATTTAGTGAAAATCAGAGCAAATGAAAATCAAAAGGTTGGGCCAAAGGAGAGTGTCAGCTTTTAAGCCTATTTTGACTTCCTTCATTTTACCTTAGTGTCTGAATTTGCTAGTTTTAGGCAATCCCTTTATGGGCATTAAACTGAGTTTCATGCTCACACCTCCTTATAATCTAACTAGATCTTATACATGCAATTGATAAGCATATTAATCAGCCATGAACTAGCAGAAGTGGCTCTTTTTATCATCAGAGTATAAAGAGAAAAGTGCACTGAACAATGAAAAGAAATATGAATTGAAAATAGTGCACAATAAGGATTTATACTGGATAGAGGAAATCAATTGAACCATTTCTTTATGTACATATGTACATATATGGTAGTTTAAAAAAGCTCTTTATATATAAAACTTACTTAAATATTCACATTTTAAAATATTATTACAAAAATTATTGCTTAATAAGAACTCAAAATATATATGAGGTTACTTTTACTAATTCTTATGTAATTATTTATTTGTGTGTGTGTGTGTGTGTGTGTGTCTATGTATGCATGTGTGTGCAGGGTGCTTGTTCCTCCTTGGGTACCCATCATGCGTTCCCAAACATGATATGCTATGCCTATAAACCATGAACTGAAATTAACCTTTCTCTTTTAGATTGCTTTTTGTCATTTAGTTATTTTAGTTGCTGAAATGTGAAGAATAACTAATATACATGAATAAATATCCATATAAGAGAAGTTAATATAAATGTATGCTTTCATTTTATGTCAGGTTGCTGAAGTAGTAAATGGTAAAGTCTGTCTTTTATATATAACATATACTTATATATATATATATGTTATATATAACATATATTTATGTTAACATAAATCCTCTGTTATGAGAGCCAGTTAATTGCTCCATATGAAGATACTAGAAATGAAAATTACTATTATTTTCAGGCTGTTTTCTTATTTTTATATGATCACTTAAACTGTTTTCTATGATCTCTCAATTCAAATGTCATTCAATAATATAAAGCAACATGTAAGGATACAAAGTGAACATTTTGAGATTATTACTTTTTTATATGTTGCTTCAGCAATGCTAACAACATTGTTCTTAATTTGAGAAAAAAATATTTGTAGGGAATAATAAACCTACTTATAATACTGTGTAATACTTTTATAGTTTACATTATTATATAACTTACATTATGACATGTTATTATATGCTCTAGGTTTTGTTTTATCTAAAGATATTTTCAGAAGAATGCTTTGTAAATTAAGAATTAAGAAAATTATTTTCTGGAACGGGTTTGCCGTCAGAACGCAGGTGTTGTGAAAACCACCGCTAATTCGAATCCAACATGGGAAAGGAAAAGACTCATATCAACATCGTTGTTATTGGACACGTAGATTCAGGCAAATCAACCACAACCGGCCACCTGATTTACAAATGTGGTGGGATCGACAAACGAACCATCGAAAAGTTTGAAAAGGAGGCTGCTGAGATGGGAAAAGGTTCCTTCAAGTATGCCTGGGTCTTGGACAAACTGAAAGCTGAGCGTGAGCGTGGTATCACTATTGACATATCCCTGTGGAAATTTGAGACCAGCAAATACTATGTGACGATCATTGATGCCCCAGGACACAGAGACTTTATCAAAAACATGATTACAGGCACATCTCAGGCTGACTGTGCTGTCCTGATTGTTGCTGCTGGTGTTGGTGAATTTGAGGCTGGTATCTCCAAGAACAGGCAGACCCGTGAGCATGCCCTTCTGGCTTATACACTGGGTGTGAAACAGCTGATTGTTGGTGTCAACAAAATGGATTCCACCGAGCCACCCTACAGCCAGAAGAGATACGAGGAAATCGTGAAGGAAGTCAGCACCTACATTAAGAAAATTGGCTACAACCCTGACACAGTAGCATTTGTGCCAATTTCTGGTTGGAATGGTGACAACATGCTGGAGCCTAGTGCTAATATGCCTTGGTTCAAGGGCTGGAAAGTCACCCGCAAAGATGGCAGTGCCAGTGGCACCACTCTGCTGGAGGCTTTGGATTGTATCCTGCCACCAACCCGTCCCACTGACAAGCCACTGCGACGGCCCCTCCAGGACGTGTATAAAATTGGCGGTATTGGGACTGTCCCCGTGGGCCGAGTGGAGACTGGTGTTTTAAAACCTGGAATGGTGGTTACCTTTGCTCCAGTCAATGTCACAACAGAAGTAAAATCTGTTGAAATGCACCATGAAGCTTTGAGTGAAGCTCTTCCTGGAGACAACGTGGGCTTCAACGTAAAGAACGTGTCTGTCAAAGATGTCAGACGTGGAAACGTTGCTGGTGACAGCAAAAACGACCCCCCAATGGAAGCTGCTGGCTTCACGGCTCAGGTGATTATCCTGAACCATCCAGGCCAAATTAGTGCTGGCTATGCTCCTGTACTGGATTGTCACACAGCTCACATAGCATGCAAGTTTGCTGAGCTTAAAGAAAAGATTGATCGTCGTTCTGGTAAGAAGCTGGAAGATGGCCCTAAATTCTTGAAATCCGGTGATGCAGCCATCGTTGATATGGTTCCTGGCAAGCCCATGTGTGTTGAAAGCTTCTCTGACTATCCTCCACTGGGCCGTTTCGCTGTTCGTGACATGAGGCAGACAGTTGCTGTGGGTGTCATCAAAGCTGTGGACAAGAAGGCTGCCGGAGCTGGGAAAGTCACCAAGTCTGCCCAGAAAGCTCAGAAGGCTAAATGAATATCCCTAACGCCTGCCACCCCAGTCTTAATCAGTGGTGGAAGAACGGTCTCAGAACTGTTTGACTCAATTGGCCATTTAAGTTTAATAGTGAAAGACTGGTTAATGATAACAATGCATCGGAAAACCTTCAGGAGGAAAGGAGAATGTTTTGTGGACCATTTTTTGTGTGTGGCAGTTTAAGTTATTAGTTTTCAAAATCAGTACTTTTTAATGGAAACAACTTGACCAAAAATCTGTCACAGAATTTTGAGACCCATTAAAATACAAGTTTAATGAGAAAAAAAAAAAGAAAATTATTTTCTGTATATTACTGAGAAACTTTTCTGACTAATTTTGTTTTACTTTTGTTTACTTTTGTTTTACTGTTTGTCCTACAAACAGAGATAGGTAGAAATATGTTGTAGTAGCATGATTAAATTTTACAGATAATCATTTTATGCATTAGGCTGATTCAGAAACCAGTTATAGAAAAAGGCTAAACCTTTTCTTGGACAGTTCCTGTCATACAGTATGAAAATATGTTCCTAAAATGTACCCTTGCAGATATTGTTGTTTTAAACATATCTAAGGATTTCAAAATCTAGACCAGGAAAAACACAATGAAGTGTAACTGGAGCATTAACACTTATCCCCTATATTCAAACTGACTAGTTAAGAAATAAAGATTTTTTTTAACTACCTAATCTATTCTGTTAGAAAAAAAGTGGAAGATGGAAGGTAATATTGGACATGATTCCTCTGTTCAGGGGCATGTAGCAAGATATATAGCTCTACTTCAATCAACAGAATGTAAATTGCATTCTCAAATTAGTGATACAGACAAAAAGAGCTAGATTCAGAGAATAAACAGATCATTACAAGTAAAGCAAATCATATGGGGAATAAGTTATGTAGGAGAAATAGTTTAAAGATTTAAAAGGAAGCAAACCCTCTTGGGAGAAAGACAGTGTGGTGCATACTTGGTCAGGAAGAGTAGATAGAACAGCTGAAAGAAAATAGAAGGAAAGTAAGACAGACCAGTTGGTTTGGAGCCAAGGTTGGAAACAGCATGATTCTTAAGTTGTGCCAAGCATTCTGTGTCTGTCTTCACTAGGTGATCTCAGAACTCAGTCATCTGGAGGACTTTGCTTGCTTGTTTGTTTGTTTCAAGAACTCAGATAGTATAGTAAATTAAAAAAAAAAATAAAGTTATAAGTTAAGAAAAATTATTTTAAAAAAGAGACAACTTTTTCTCCAAATCCTGAAATTTTAAAGGCAGTCTAGTGTATTAGAGGAAGCAATTTCAGGATTAAAAACATAGAAAACACCTCCACAAAAACTGACCAATGAAAGGCCATATAAGCAACTTACTTAAAATGAGCAATTCTAAATTATAAAAATACAATTTTATCTTTTACAAACTAAGCATATCCGTTTTGCATTATAACATGCTATATTTATTTTGTAAATGGTTTTCAAGGTCTTTTCTTTAACATAAATGAATTATGCATGAATTTTGTGTAAAAGATTTTTTTCTCCATGCTGTGAAGATACTAAACATCTAGAATATCCTTTTAAAAGTAACTCTGTGAAAAATTAAGTATTGAATATCAAGTTCAAGAAAATTATTTATCTTATTACTAATTTATACCTTTTTTCCATGTGTCTAAGAGTAATAGTTTTTAAATGGCTGTATTTTTCTTTTAAGAATATAATTACATCATTTCTCCCTTCTTTTTACCTTTCACATCTAAACCCACTCATGTGCCATTCTTTGATCTCTTTCAAATTCATGGACTCTTTTTTCATACTTTGTTTTTACATGAGTATATTTATGTGTATGCATTCATGTGTTCCTAAATATAACCTTATCAGTTTTCATAATATTACTGTTTTGCACATTTTCAGGGTTGACCATTTAGTGTCGGATAACAAAAATGTTTCCTACTCCCAGAATTCTTTAGTTGCCTATATTTCCTTGTGTGGGGTTGAGATTTTGTGTCCTTTCTCCTGTCGACTTTGGCATATTTATTGGTATTGCCCTTGTTGAACTTATTTAGGCAGTTCGTGTTGGTGAGACCTTATGGATTAAGCTTCTAACATTTCTATGTGAGACACAATTTGACACAAAAATCCTCAATTCTCTGGCTGTTAAAATTTTTCTGCCCCCTTTTCTAAAATGTTCCTTGAGTCTCAGGTGCAAGAGTTGTTTTGCAGATGTATCTGTTGTTACTAAATTCCACAATTCTTTATTTTTATCAGTTATAATTCTCTGTAATAGTCTTTGCCCATTTCAAAGAAAAGTTTCTTTGATGAAGTGGTAGACTAGACTGATCTGTGTGTATAAGGACACACATTTATAGTGTAGTTAAACATTATGATGGTTTAGAAAATTGGTAGTTGTAAATGTTCCCCAAATTGCATATCTGTAGCTCTAGGGAGTTGTCTAAATTTCCATGGCCTGACATGATTACTCTCTTGTTTAGCAGGTCTTTAACAATTATAAAAAAAAAAAATAAAGACTTAGGAGAGCAAAAAAGAGATACCATAATAGAAGGAGCCATTATAGGTATAAAGAGAAATCTGGTACAGGGAAATGTCCAGAGATCTACAAGGATGATCACAACTAAGAATCTAAGCAATACTGGAGAGGCTACCCTAAACGACCTGCTCAGATAATGAGATTGATGACTACCTTATATGCCATCCTAGAGCTTCATCCAATAGCTGAAGGAAGCAGACACAGACACCCACAGCTAAACACTGGCTGAAATCCTGGAATCCAGTTGCATAGATGGAGGAGTGATGAGCAAAGGGGTCAAACCAAGGCTGAAGAAACCCACAGACACAGCTGACCTGAACAAATGAGAGCTCATGGACCCCAGTCTGATAGCTGGTAAACCAGCATAGGACCAACCCAGAACCCCCTGTACATGGGTGTTGTTTAGGAGGACTAGGAAGTCTATGAAGGTAGATGGATGAAGCTATGAACACAAAACAAAAGCATCCTGAGTGATAGAACCTATACCCTAAAAGATAGCCCTAGTGTTGAAGACACTACTTATGTATTTTGTTGAACACAGAACATTTGAACTTGTGCCTAATGGCACATGCTGATGATGCTTACAAGAAGGTGCTTACAACTACCAAAGGAGAAAGATAATCATAAGTCAGCTACAAACCCTAAGATCTACAACAGTGACAAGCCTGCAGGATATGCTGGTTCTGTCAGAAAACAAATGTTGTGGGAGTAGCCAGCACTCTCTGTCTTTGATTGGATTTTACTGTACTACATGCCTGTTAATGCTCAAGTGGCCAAGAACCAGAGGCTAGATAGGTCCTGAGACTAGGAGAATGCCAATTTTACAGTTCTCTTAAAGGAACAGCAATAAAAATGATTTTAATGACGTATCTTGCAGTAGTGAGACTAACACAGAGACCTAAGTGAAAGACTTTGTAACACTCATTCCTAAATGATATGTCTTCAAATTCCTCCTCTCATGTCTCAGTTATCTATGGAGAAGCGGAGCAGGAAAGACTGAAAGAAGAATGAAAGATTTATAATTCTAAAGAAACAGTGTCCTCAAGTAAAAAGTAGTGTAAGGAGTAAGGTTTTCTGCCCGCCGCTGGTCTTGTCCCGCCACAGCGCCAGCCCCAATTAACACACCAAGACTCTGTATTTGATATAATGCTATTGTCCCGGTACTAGTTTCTTATCGGCTAGCTCTGTCTTAAGTATTAACCCATTTCTGCTGATCTATGTATTTTCACGTGGTCTTCTCTTACCAGGGAGCCAGCGGACATTCTGCTTTCTCCAGACTCTCCATGTTGACTCCTCCTTTCTACTTCCTCCAATCCTCCTTGTCTCCTAGTCCCTCCTATATTCCTTTCCTATTGGTCAACAGTGCTTTATTCATTAACCAGTATGAGAAACATATATACATAATGACATCTCCCATCAAAGTAGAACTAATGCAGATGTGAACTCACAGAAACCATGACAGTATGCACAGGACCTGCACAGGTTCAAACTAGATAGGTTCCCATATTGCTGGGAAGACAAAGTAAACATGGACTCCTCCTTCTAACCAAGAAACTATCTGCAATTGACACTCATTTGCAAAAGAAAAGTTATTTTTCTCCATTGGAGTCTAACAGAGGAAATTAACTTCACTTCTATGTAGGACCGCTGCCCAAAATATACAGATAACACAAAGTGGACTCAACGGTATTTTTGTGTACTTTTTGGCTCATATTGCTTTATTTGGGCATTTTTTGTCTTATTACTCTTTTTGTTGGCATATTATAGTTTCCAATTTTGTGTTTTGTGGGTTTGGGTGTGTGTGTGTTTATTTCTAGTATTTTGGTTGTTCAAAATCAGCTGTTTGTTTTTTAAAGAGAGAGAGAAAAGGCATGACATAGGGAAGTTGGAGTGTAGAGAGAATCTAAGGTGGGTTGTTGGAAGACAAAATCATTGTTAGAATATATTAGTAAAATATATTTTCATAAAAACAAATAAAATCAAAGAAGGAATGGATATGTGCAATCCTTGATGACCAGTACAGTGAAATACTGATATAACCTAAATGTTATGACTATTTTATTCAGAAATTCTGAGAAATATTTATAACTGAAAAAGAAGAGAGATTAATTTTTCTCTTATTGAATCATTTTATATTCATTTAACCTTTTAATTATACATTTTTGTTTGGACAATAAAATCGTATCTTTCATTTCTTTGCTATGTGGCCAAAGTATATAGAAGATAATGTTTCATAAATGTTCATGCCAGAAAAATGCATCAGAAGTTTGCTATGATCTCAAGCATCTGGAAGACAGTGGTTCCTAGTGAATAAAAGCATCATCTGAAAATTGTGGATGTACGGATAAAGATTCACTGGACTAGGTTCAAGTATAGATTAAATATAATTTATTTCACGGAGAAGTCACTTACACAAGAAACAGGTGACCGTCGCAAGTTCCCTCTCCAAGGATCCACCAGGCTGTCTTCTGTGACCTGACCAGAAGCCAAAGCAAGCCAGACCCCAAACCTAAAACCTATTCTCCATCACATCGGCATCTGTGACCACACCCAAATGGGCACAGTCAGTGCTACAGTAGTGGGTGGGGTGGATATCTCACTACAATTCCCCTTTTAATCTTAGGAAAGAGATTTAGGCTTGATATGAAACTATATACATAGAAAATATCAAGTGTGCTCTGGGAGAAGAAAAAGTAAGAATAAAACCACTTAAAACCTATTGCCAGTGAAGTAACAAGAGCAAATGGCAAAAACTACATATCCAGTCCTAGGGGAAAGGCATAACAAATTACTATAGAGTTGTCCTAAGTTGGAAGGTCTAAGTCTTGCTTCTAACATTTCTATCTAGGAAGAGAGAATTAATTGTGACAGTCTAATCTTCAACCTCAACAAAGACCTGATAAAGAGGATAACAATACTAGGGTAGGCAGGAAACGCAGGCGAGCAACTTCCAAAAGGCACAGTGAAGACAGACACAGCAGGATACCTAAAGTCTCACAGCATCATAGGGGCACCCAACATTGGCTAAGGCTTAGAGTATCTGACTGACTAACATAGAAGCAGGGAGGTAGAAAGGCTGTCTTACCCTGTTCAGGAGACTTCTATGTTTATCTCCTGTAAGCACAGTAGGACAGCATGTCCAAAGTCAGTGGTTTAGGTGGGGGCAGTTCTTTGCCCAAGAGGCCATTAACTAAGGAAAGAATGAACACCAGAAGGAGAGTCATAAGTGCCCAACATATACTCAGTAATAGCTTGGTGATGTCAGGAGCAATAGTGTCTCAAGTCAAGGAGTAGTAATAGTAAAACATTTAAATGCCATATTCTGTAGGTCTATGAAGTGTTTGAAGATCCAAAATTTTATGTCTGACTAATCTCATAGGTAAGAAACATGGGTAATAATAATCTGTAATTCTCAGAAACATAGTTGTACAATGGCTAAAGCTTTAAAAAATAATTTAGCAGGACAATGACTTGAACAATGTAACTATATACATGCACATGCATGCATGCATGCATGCATACATACATACATATATACATATATACATATATATATATATATATATATATATATATATATATAATTAACAGATATAGAACTTAAATGTCTCGACTAGAGGTAGAACTGTAAAGTGCAATGTGATAAAATAACCTAAGTTGTATCAATATACAAAATGTATATACATCAAGATAGTTTTATATTTGTTTGCAAAACATTGTAAACAGAAAGAAGACCCGAAACAGTCAACACACAAGATTCTAACAATTTAAATTGGTAAGGATCTAACAATTTAAGTTATCTATAGCTAACAGTTGCTAAAGTTAGTTCATTAGAAAATATGTAAATCTCATCCTAATCATACCTTTCCCATCCATACCCTTAAACTTATCTAAAAGAGATACCCGATTATCACCTTTCATACTCAACCCTAAACAACTAAAACCAACCCTATGCAGGTGAATATTATCCCTTAATGTTGACAATAGGGAAAGGAGACATTGTTTTCTTAGGATTGCTTCCTGCTGAAATGGGATAATGATGACTCCATGAGATGCTGTAGGAAAAAAAAAAATAGAGCAAGAAAAGTCTCCAGAGGACTAGTCATAACATTTGTAGCTAGTCTCTGTGTGGTGAGAGATGCTTGACTGTAGTTCTTACCTGAAGCTCTAGCCAGGGTATAATAAGAAGGTGCACCATTTCAGCTAGCTAGTCTGGAGTTGTTTCGAGCCTTAATTCCCAAACTGGTTTTAGGGTAGTGTTTGTTGCACCTTCAGTTCTGCCATAGTCTGTACACCATAGAGGCTTCAGCATCTTCTCTTTTTTCAATAAAGGAAATGAAATTAATATGTTATACCATTATACCTACATTTCATAAAACATAATCCTGTTGAACTGGTTCCTGTGTTGAAATTTAATCTTTTGTATATTTGTGTTTGAATGTTCAGGTCTCAAGAGTGATAGGGACAAAAAAGCTGTTACAGAGCTTGCTTGAAATTGTGGATTCAGAAAAATGGAGCTATTGTTTGTTTTTCATTTAGTAGACTGGTGTAGTAGATTGTACTCCATTGTGTTCTGTGAAGTGACTCTACCTCCTCCATCCACAGCTGTAATTCACAACTTATTTGTTCATGGGCTGTCTTCCATGAAGAGAAGAAGGGATGAGCACAGAGGTAGTAGATCTGTAGCAAAAAGGATTTTACCAGATTAGACACAAACATTTCCCACATGAATCTACAGAAACTGAAATTGCAAGCATAAAACCTTTCCATGATCAAGTCAGCCAAAATTCTAGCTGGCTAAGAAGGAGTTAATGAATTCCCTCCCATGAGGAGCTATTGACAATGGCTAGTTGGCTGGAAAAGAGTCTATTTTCTTGAGCTTTCTAGGCCCTGAGAGGATGTCCATCATCCAGTATATGGTTCATAAGCATTCACACGCAGTCAGCACTAACTAGACTCAGTAGGTCTTTTAAAAATAGCACATGAAATTTAGATGGAAGAGCTGGTCTGAGGGATTGTAGAGAAATTGAAGGAGACGGAATGTTAGGTGAATTTGATCAAAATGCATTATATACATGCATTAAATATCAAAACATTGAAAAAAGACCTAATAAGAAATTTGTATAATTATAGACTGAAGCTCAGCCATCGTTTTTTGAAGTAACTCCTGCATCTATATCTTTAACATTTTATTTTGAGTATTTATGGGAATTACATAGGATGTAATTTTTATGAAAATGTATAATAAAAGTATACATTCTATTAATATATATTATAATATATTAATATATAATAAAATTGTAATAGAATGTAAAATAAAAATAAGATATTTTAATCAAAGGTTTTAATATCATGAGTGTAAATATTTATCAATTGTTACACCAGCACCTGCATTTCCAAAGAGAAGCAAGTATTTATTGATCAGATGCAGCTTTATGCAAATCAAAATAATGTATATGTACATGTATTTTGAGTGCCTGTATTAATAGAAATATACCTAATAATGATGAATGAAAATGTCATAAATTAACTTGAATAAAAATTTAAATGTTGGAAACAGAATAGTACAATGTATGCAACTTTAATTTTGATTAAATTTATTCATTTGAAGTGTGTGGGTGTGCATGTGTGTGTGTGCTAATGCACACACACTATATGCAGTTTTGGGATCAGAGTAAAACTAATCAGAATTAGTTTGTTTCTCAACCATATGGATTCTGAGAATAGAACCGAGGTCTTCTGATGGGAGATGTCATTCTGTATATGTTTCTCATACTGGTTAATAAATAAAGCACTGTTGGCCAATAGGAAAGGAAGATAGGAGGGACTAGGAGACAAGGAGGAAATAGGAAGTAGTAAGAAGGAGGCAAGATGGAGAGCCTGGAGAGAACAGAACTGCCATTCCTCCGCTCTCCGTAAGACCACGTGGAAATACATAGAAATGGGTTAATAATTAAGACAGAGCTAGCCAATAAGAAACTAGTAATGGGCCAACAGATTATATCAAATACAGAGTCTCGGTGTGCGTTAATTGGGGCAGGCGTGGTGGCGGGACAAGACCTGGCGGAGGGAGGAAAAACCGTACTCCTTACAGTCATCAGGTTTGATTCTTTCTGAACCAAGACATTTTGCAGGTGCTAAATTCAAGTAAGTTTTTAAAGCAATTGTGTTACATAATAAATAGGGCATAACAATCCATCATTTTGAGAAATTTGATTGCAGAGTGTGGAATGTATGTGGGGGAAAGTACTGGGAGTGTTAATTTATGGGAAGATTGCTATAAAAATATTGATTTTCATTTTTTTAAATTTCTAGAAGCAATATGATAAAATGGTAATTGTAGATAATGCACTTTGGTGCTTGTCATGATGGTTTTCAAATATAGTACACATTTTTATTTTTCAAAGTTAATTATAGCAATGTATTTAATTTAAAGAGATAATTCATTTGAAACAAATAAGTATTTTCCATAATTAATCATGAGAATTCTGGAGGAGTATTTGTCAAAAGTAACTAAGATTTCCTATCTGAGTTTTCTGGAATACTGATCATCGTATTTATGGAAATACCATGTATCCAAAAGTTTATACTTAATGGCAACTTATTGAACTTATTAGAGCAAGAAAATATTTGAAATATGTTAGCAATGGTAGATTATATCAAAATTATAGAAATGATGTTTTGAACCATATTTATACTTAAAATCACATCAATAATTTAGAAGTATATAGATGTATAATTGGACATATGTTTTTTATAAATAATGTATACACCTTTGTATTTTTAAAATAAAATACAAAAAATTTATCACTTGTAAATAGGGATATTTTGACTTCCTTTCCTATTTCTATCACTTTACTTTCATTCTCTTGTCTTTTTTCCTAGTGTTTTGACTCATTTCATAGTAATTATCCTGTGTAATAATAAGGTCCAAGTGTCTCAAAGACCCCAATGTGAAAACTGACATACAAAAATGGCTAGCAGTCTGAGCAAGTACTCTTAAAGTTACAAGTTTAGGAGAAGGACTTTCTGAATAGGACTCTATTTGTTCAGGAGTTTGGGTAACAATTTACAAATGGAGCGACATAAAAACTGAAAGGTTTGTGTCCAGCAAATGAAGCAATAAAGTGAAAAGGAAACCCATTGAGTAAGAGAGAATCTAACATTCAGGGCACACAAAAAATTAAAATATGAAAAAAATCAAGAAAATAAATGACTCAATTAAAAAACAATCTGTAGATTTGAGCACAGAATTCTCTAAGAAGAAATAGAATTTCCTAAGAAATGTCTTGAGAAGTGTTCAAATTCCATATTTTTTTAATAAATACTATACTGGTAATCTAGATTTAAACTTTTGATACACACAATAAATTTTTCTATAGTATTCTATTTAAATATACATCTTTTAAAAATCACATAAACTTAAATTATAAGAAAAATATCTAGCCAGTACATTGGAATACTTCCAATTATTGTAATAATATGATTTGGCAAAGAGAGATAGGAATCAAAATGACAAATCAGAATGATTTGTTTCTTAGATCAACAATAAATCATGCATAAATTTATCCTCATCAGCAACCCTGCTAGCTTGAGGTCCTTACTTTGTTTTGTTTTGCTTTAATGTGAGCTTGCCAAATATAAGATTAATTAGTAAGATATGCAGTGATTAAAGTGTTCTCTCTGCCAACGAACTTTTAGGAGTAGCTAAGCCAAAGATAAAATTTTCCAAAATTGCTAAATATAAAAACTTTTTGAAGACATTCCTTTCAAAAGAATTGGAGCCATCTTAGCAACAATAATGGAAAGCAGTAGGGTGATGGAGCTCAGAATTAGGATTGCAATGAGTTTGCTTATCAAGAGCCTTGGTGCTTTGAGAGCTGATGTGTAGTTTTGTAATTAACTTTAGTGAAACCAACGAAGTAGGAAAGTCTTATGACATCTGCCTAAAGCATGTTGTTTATTTTTATGTCCATGTGAAGTTTAGGATATTATTTCCATAACAGAAAATAAACAATAACACAAAATGTATTACATAGTAATAGAATTATCATCATATAAAATATTGGTTGAAATATAAGTCTTGTAGAATTGGCTCTTTTTGTCAGACATTAAAATTTGTGCTAAGATGGATGGACTTGATGGCATATCACCTAATTTGGGAACTTGGGTGGCAGAGGAAAAGGATTGCAAGTTTGAGTCCACCCTGAGCCATTTAAGTACTATTGAACTAGAACTCCATAATGGGACTTTGTCTCAAAATGAGGATACCAAAAGCAAAACAAATGAAATATAGATGTATCATTTTTCTGCTTTGCTTAGGTGAATAACAACTAGTGAAAGAGATTATCATCATCTAACTCATCATCCACTAGCATTTTATGCCTATGTGAAGTTTGGGATATTATTTCCACAAAATAAAATATACAAAACACAAGTAAAATGTATTACATATTAATGAAATAACCATCATATGCAACACATACACACACACACACACACACACGGTTACAATTTGCATATAATCCTTTAATTATATTGCATGATTAAGTGTAGGGATTACTCACACTGAATGAAGAATAAATAGATGTAAAAAATTGCCATAATCTATGAGGCAACTACTGTGGTTTGAAGATATCCACAGAGTCTACTAACAGTAAATGACACATCAGCTAATAATAATACAACTGAAATAGATTTTTAAATTTATAAAATGAAAATTAAATTTAATACATCAAGATTTCAGTTTAATTAGACACTTGTGCATGATTGTGATTATATATTTTTCTCACTCCCGCAAAATTTTAAACACTATCCTATTACAAGACAAACTAAATTCTGATCAAATTGTAGCAAAATTTGAAAAAAATGAATCTCAAAGAAGATTCATCATAGTATGAGTTATGTGAACAAAATTCTGGGTTCAATCTTCAGCACTGAAATAGAATCAAACATATGAAAGTAAATTTTCATTCAGCAATAACACACATAATTGTATCTAGAAACTAGAGAGAATGCTAATAAAAGCTTAAAAGCTTTCATTTTGTGTAATTGAATGACAAACATTAAACAGTTAATGCTAATAGAACATTATCTGTTAACTCAATACAAATGAAATTTTATACTTTATTATGTCTAATATTTTCTATTTAGAGTTATGAATACTATTTTATATTATATATGTTTGTACTGTATTCATTGTTATTACATTGTACTACTCTACTATATAAAATTTATTTAGTTTTACTGATTTTATTTTTTTATTTACTTTTATTTTTATTTTTATTTATTTTATTTTATTTTATTTATTTTATTACTTTTATTTATTTTTATTTACTGATTTTATAGCTCAAATATGGTTCATTTGTATTTTATTGCTTCTCATAAGATAGATTTAATCATGATCAATCTTTGGAAAACCCATAAGGATTGATTTTTGTGATTTCTAATTTTTAGATATGTGTTTAATATTATAATATTTAATTTTTATTTTAGTCACATCATATATTTAATATATCTTATATCTTTAAATAATGATTTATCCTGTTCTTATATTAATATAAATTTCTTAGTATTATATTCACTTTAATGTTAAGTCAAATCCACAATTAATTTCTATTACAATAGGAACAAGCTTTGCTAAACATTATATTTTTAGTTTTAAAAGTTTGACACAAAGTTGATACAAAATAATTTAATTATATGTGTATGTGAAAACAAAATGAGTTCCATAACATTTGTGTGATTTACTTCTTCCCACCTTAATTCAGAGTGTGACTCTGAGCTTCTAAGCCAATGCAAGGAGTACTCAAGTATATTTCCTTTCTTTTTTGAGACTCAAACTGGTTTGAAATGGCAATCACTTCACTAGGTTTGGTGATTCTTCCAAAATATTGATCTATGAAGCTGTCCATTTTGCTGCCTCTTAATTGATTAAAAATAAACAACACCTTAGACACACCCAAGTAAATGCAGAATAATTCCACAGAGCTTCCTCCAGATATGTATCTATTGCATCATTTTTCACAATAGCCAAGTGCAAAACAATTCTTATACCAATCAACAGATAAATGCATATAAATTGTTGTATAGATACACAATGGAATTGTATTTGATTTCATTGGTCCATGTGTCTGTTTTTATACCAATAGAAAACTATTTTTATTAATATAGGTCTATAGTAGAGCTTGAAGTCAGGAATAGTGATGCATCCAGAAGTTTCTTTATTGTATAAGATTGTTTTAGCTATCCATATTTGTTTTTTCCATATGAGTTTATGCATTGTTCTCTCAAGGTATCTGATGAATTGTTTTGAGATTTTGATGGGGATTGCATTGAATCTGTAGACTGCTTTTGGTAAGATTGCCATTTTTATTATGTTGATCCTACTTATCCTAGAGCCTGAAAGATCTTTCTATTTTATGATATCTTCTTCAGATTCTTCCTTCAAAGACTTCAAGTCCTTGCCATACAGGTCTTTCACTTTTTTGGTTAGAGTTACTCCAAGATATTTCATAATACTTGTGGCTATTTTAAAGGGTGGTGCTACTCTGATTTCTTTCTTGATCCATATATCATTTGTATATAGGAGGGCTATTGATATTCTTGAGTTAATCTTGTTATCCCACCACATTACTGAAATGTTTTTTAAATAAGTGTAACTCATGTTGTTTAGAGTAGTTAAAACCCATATTTAATATTATAATTTTAAAATGTTACAGGGTTTTTTGATATATTACCAAAAAAATCCAGTTTGGAACAATGAGGACAAATGGTGAGAGACCTTTTTTATATGGCCGAAACTGTTCCAGTCACATCTTGGCTGTCTAAAGAATTAAGGAGACTCATTACTCTATGTTGATGTATAAAATACCATGTGTGGGAATATAAATAAATAATTCAGAGGAGAGTTTAACTTTAGTGTGTTTATGACTCATCTGCTGTGATTTCCTGTGCCAATAAATTGAGTAGAGAAACTCATTCATTTCAGATTGTTTCTGGGGAACTCTAAGGGCAATAGTCAAATATTTCCACATTAAAAATCATTATTGAAAACTGTGTGTCACATCTATGCCTGGCATTTTACAGTCATCATCATTCTACCAGAGCATCTTATGATCATAGTAAATAATGGATGGCCAGGAATATATAGTTTGCACTGTGAATTTTAGTAAAAATAATTTGTATTTGAACACTCAATCTATTTTTAAAACTCCAAATACCTGAAGTGAACTGATCTAGAATTCCAAAGGAGTTGGCTGAATATTATTGTTGCATACTTTCCTATTTAGGTCTTCTATTGTTATGGTAAAACACCATGACCAAACAAACTTGGGAAGAAAAGGGTTTATTTGACTTTTATCACAGCCCATTTATAGAAAGAAAAAAAAAAAAGGAATCTTGGCAGGGCCTAATGCAGAGGCCATAGAGAACTGCTGTTTACTGGCTTGCACCCCATGGCTTGCTCAACCTGCTTTCTAACAGAACTGAGGGCTATCAACCCAGGGATGGCCCCATCCTCAATGGCCTGGGCCTTCTTACATTAATTGCTAAGAAAATGCCTTAGAGGATTCCCTATATCCTGATCTTATGAAGAAATTTTCTCAATTGAGGCTCTCTGTTCTCTGATGACTATAGCTTGTGTCAAGTTGACATAAAACTAGCTAGCACACATACAAATATTTTAGAATCAACTAAACAATAATTTTACTTTCAGCTAAACCATTTATTCAATGTATAATGACAAACAAATCCTCTACCTTTGTTTGACATTTTCTTCAAATTTAAACATAGATGGTAAACACTGTCTCATCTGGAGTTCTGTAATGATTACATGTACATTATTATGAAAAACTGCTTAAAACAATGAAGAATGCACCTTATCATGATCCTTTTAACCAGAATTTAATTAAAAAGAGAAATTAGTATATGAAGTTGTGTTAATATAAGTGATTTTACTATTCGCTGTCACTTCCCTTGAAAAAATTGTCTTTTGCATATTTATGGCCAAACGTGTTACCCTAAGTTACTCTAGTTGTTTGGGTTATAAAATAGAAAAACATGACTATTTTTCTCCTTTTTTCTTTTGCTTTTGTTGTTTATTTTGGTATGATGAATTAATTACAACATTTCTCCCTTTATTTTTCTCCTCCCAAACTCTCCTATATACCTCTCTTTTATTTCCTTCAAATTTTTGGCCTCATTTATCACTAATAGTTATTGTGTATATGTATGTATTTTTATACGCTTATATTTCTAAATATAACCTGTTGATTCTATGTAATGTTACTTGCATCCATGTTTTTAGAGCTGACCATTTGACACTGAAAAACCAATTGATGTGTTCTGCCTAGTGGAGGACCACCTCTCTCTCTGTCTCTCTCTCTCTCTCTCTCTCTGTGAGCTCACTCAGTTTCTATAGTTGTTTGGGTATGGTTGAGAACTTATGGGCTTTCCCACCCAATTTTATGTGGCTACTTTTAAAAGTCAGATTTATTCATTTATAATTTATTATAGTAAATTTAAGGATCAGAAGTGTGTGACAGTGGTAAAACTTCCACCTTTTCTAATAGTTCAGAGAGTTCATCTTAGGCCCCTTTAGACTCTTATGAATTCAAAATGTGAAAGAAAATTAGTGTCGTCTGCCACCATGATTCTGGGGTTTTTAAACTAATTTGAACGTACTTACTTCTATTGTATGATTTACACATTTAAGTGGCAAATTTTATCAATGTTAACAATTTAGTTAATCAAAATTTGAACAAATTGAAAAATGGACCGATTATGGATTTGTTTTTATTCAATTAGAAAAGTACAATTTATAACCTTAGTAAACACAAAGTTTGTAAATATATCAAGCAATATACAATACTTAGCAATAATCTGTTAGAAAAATGAATCTTAAAACAAAACAAACATGAATCTGGGAAAAGTAGAAAGAGAACTTTCAATATAGTTTGTTTTAGTTGTTAAAGCACCTTTTAGTTCCTAACATTAAAAATAATATTTACAACAACAAGCAGCATGACAAGATTTACAGTGCAGTAAGTGCCACTCATATGTAGGTGGTAACCAAAGTTGTTTAATTGGACTTAAGTCCACTCAACAGGAGGGGATTCAAGCCCAGTACTGGAAATGTAGTTCACTTCCCATAATCCCTTGCTACATTCTAAATCTTATTCTTATAATTATAGATAAGTGGAGAAACTACTCCTCATCAGAAAACTTCTCTTTGCAACACATGAAGAATTTCATTAAAAAAAATAGACACAATGCAGAGATTAAAATATCATGAGGAACTCAGCCACAATAAATACATTATAGCTCCTACATCTATGAATAAGGGAACATCACAGAAGAAGTACACCAGAAAGTCTGGTGGGAAACAGTCTGTCTTTAAGTGGTGTATAAATAAGACCACATAGTGCCAATATCAATACACAAGCTAATGTGGAAGGAGATAGTTTCATGGAGCCCCACCCCTAGATAAGTAATTACAAGCAACTGATGACTGCTGGGAGAGGAAAAATTAGCTTCTCCAAAAATGTGTCATCTAATCAGTAATTAAACAGAAAGTGGTCAGTCCTGAAACCATGTGCATACAAAGACAAGATATATGTGTGCATGTATGTATGTATGTATGTAACAATTATAATTAAAGAAAAAAAAGGTCACAAATTTAAAAGGTGTATGAGACAGGTAAGAATGGTATTGGAGAGTGGATGGGTAGTGAAGTGATGTAATCCTATAGTAATTAAAATCCTATCAAAATAATTTTTAAAACATTTTAGGATTTGTCATTTAGTATTGTATAACAGTTATTTTTGTCAATGTAATAAATAACATGACAAAAGGAAACTTACAGAAGACAGATTTTGGCTCATGGTTCTGGAGGAATAGAGTGCATTATGGTTTGATGAAGAAAGTAGAGATCAAATTTTATGTGAACACAGAGAACAGGGAGAAAAAAGGAAGTAAAGCTATAAACCCTCCATCTGACCCCAGTGATGTATCTTTGCTATCAAGTCTCCACCATGTAAAGGTTCCATAACCTCCTCAAACAGAAAAACAACTTAGAAACAAATATCCAAATACCTATGCATTTTATGGAAATATTCATCATAAAAGCGCAGCACAGGTAGTATCACATGAAGCTTCCCAGACCCTTCTCAAACAAAACAATCACTACTCAAAAACAGTAAATGATTCCTAATCACTAAAAACATCTGGACTTGTGTTAAATGGAGAAAAACATATGTAAGGGTCTATTACATCTATGTAGAAAGAGAAGCACAGAAATGGGTACTCCTCTATGATCATCAGTCTAGCTTAGCAAGAAGGAAGTTATACCATGAGTAGAAAGAGCAAGGAGACTTATTTCCAATATTATCAGCTGCCACTTGGTATATCAACAGGTTATCAATGTGTCATATTCCATTTCTAATTCTGGTATGAAGTGATTTAATTCTATATATGCATGTTGAGGTCTTGACTTTTCTTCAGTCAGTAAGAAGCCACTATTAGGTTTTTATTCTGTGGTTTAGGGAAGTCATGTGGATACTATCTTGTAAGGTTCATAACTTTTACTCTTCAGTGTTGTAACATATCTCAAATGTAAAGGTAAATAATTAGTATTTGATCATAAATGTGAAATTGTTTCTGTATGTTCTATTTTCCCATTTACTTCAAAACTATGGTGGCACAGGGCATCATACAGGGATTGTGGTAAGGAGTTCAGAGTTATCATTCATGTGATCAGGAGAATGAAAGGTCCAAAGGGACCAGTTTCTGAGAATCCCATTCATGGAATCACCATCAGAGCTTAGCACTTCTACTAGTCTCAATATATTAAAATGCCTCTCACTGTTCCACACTGTCACAATAGGGACTAAGCCTTTACTACATGAACTTTTGGAAGACATTTATGACCCAAAATATAGTACACTAGAAAAATCAGAATCTGCTCTCCTATATAGTAAAATCCTGATAACAAGTCCTGCCAAATTAGGTGTGGTGTGTATGTGTGTGTGTGTGTGTGTGTGTGTGTGTACAATGGGAAGCTGCAAAGAAATATGCTGGCAATTTGTGGAGGTCAGCTGGTGGACTGAATCCAGTGGACAATAACAGATGCAGATGGGAAGAATCAGAAGAGGAATCCCACAAACTTGCAGCTATCTAAGGTAAAGTCTCCTTGGCTGAGCTCTCAACGAGTTACTCAAGAGGCCAGCTTTTTTTTTTTAAGTCCAGTCAAATCAATATTTGTGAATAGACATAAAAAGTACAAGAAAGATGACAACACCCAGAGTTGCAACTTCATCTAAACATTGAGTTTGATACAAAGAATAAGAAATTCTGACACATATGCAGGAAGAACACAGGTGAGAAAATGCCACTTTATACTCTTAGATAACAAAACAGGCAAAAATATTGATTCCATTTGTATAAAATGAAACAGTACTCACATTTTTATTATGATCTTGAGCAGAAATATATCTACCTTGAAAATAGGTCAGTATTAAATTCTAATGTTTAAACAGTTGAGAGTAAGACAATTGAGGAATAAAATAAGGCTTATGTGATAAATTAAAGTTTTCATATTAAATTTTGAGGCACAGAAATTTCTATATTTTCAACTTACTTTAACTGTTTATTAGGAAAATGAAATTACTTGAAGCCATTACTAAGTGCTGTTTATTTATGCAATATTCTTCATCAAGATTTATTTTCATAGCTGTCAGAGACATATTGAAATATATTGTGGATTATTATTCTGTAAAACTACTGTGAATTGAGTTCAAAAATACCAGATGAAGTTCATATTGTATGTCACTATTAATCTGGAGGGGAAATTCCTGCTGAGGAGCTTATTTTAGGTAAAATAAATAGTTTTCATTAACTAGTAATTAACGTGGCTGCATTGTGAAGGTCAAAATTAATCCATAGTACAGAATCCCTTACCTGGAGGGTCTATAAGATAAATTTATCAAAATAAATTCGCTTTTGATAAATATAAGCAATGACATAATCATGGTAGGAGAATAAATAACAAGAACATTCTAGTATAAATAGAGTATGTTAGATATAGTCAAAAAATGAAATTTTGTGTATTACATATTGTTTAAAGTACAATGATACTTCTGTCTTTTAATTTTATTTGCAACAGTATGATGTGAGTCTGTTATTTGCACATTAAAGCAATTAGAAGGAAAATAATTCTGAATAAAGGAGATAGGTCTGAAACTGTTCTGTGAGCACTTGATTAAAACATTAACAGTAACATGATAGAGAAAAAATAATAATATCTAAAAAAAGCTTAATTTTTTTCACTTTTGGGTCCATTTCTTTTTTCCCCCCTTTTTTAATTTAAATTTGAAACAAGGTTATTTTACATGTCAATCCCAGTACTTTAACCCCCATTCCTTTTCTGCTCCCCAAAGAGGGTGAGGGCCTCCATGGGTAGTCTTCATAGTCTTTCATATCATTTGGAACAGGGCCTAGGAAATATGAACATTTTAGAACAGAAAAAAATCTGGAAAAGTATAGACTTGATTGATTACTTCATATGGTAAATAAAACACCAGAAAACTGGAAAATAGATTAACACCATTATTCATCTATCCAAGGGAGCACAGATTGACAGGTTAACAGAGCATCTGAGTATTGATGTATTGTGGGGCAATTTCACTAGATCTGTACAAATATGCTATATAGTCTCCTAAGACTAGGAATGAAAAATAAAATGTTTAAAAGAAAATATTTGACACCTAAGCTAAAATTTCCTCAAATTTTGTGAAACAAAAAATAACACAAGGAGCTTATCAGAACTGAAGAAGAATGCACACATCAAAAGAACTCATTCCCACACTTAGCAACATGTGGGTAAAATAAATACATACAAAACTGCAGCTGCTTAAAAACAATTAGGCATGTACAAAATTCAAAGAAAACTATGGTGTATTATCATGCTGATATCACATGCAGTTGTCATCTATGGTGACTATTGTGTGAGATATAAAAATGTAGGTCTGTATCTTTAAACCTCTAGCCATCCATAAGCAATGATGTGATATTAACCAAAAAGGAATGTGAAAATCTAGTGTCTGTATCACATTCTTTAGAGAAAGCAATAATTAATGTCCACTTCTAGCCATTTTAATTTGTTTTGTGACAGCAATGGGAAAGTACATCTTTGTAACTGAGAATAATATTGCTGAAGCTATTTCTGTGATTATCATTCTCAAAATATAACAAATAACTTAGAACTTTTTGTTGCTGCCAAGACTGAAAGCAGGTATGATTTCCATATTCTGGTCTAGACACAGAAATAATTATTTTTTAGGAAAAAAAAATGTTTATTGTTTTCTATAAAGTTTTTTACCTGGTTAGATCAGGTATACAAGAATTTTAGAATTTGTTGTCATTGCATGTCTTACAACTTGGTCATACTTTAGTAATGTCTTCACTATACTATCTACACAAAGAGTTGACGATTTTAACCTAGTCATATTTATAAATAAAATTAACTAACATGAATGACTGAGCATCTGTATTATCAGTGGAATAAGCAAATAAATACCAGTAGAAAGGTATTCTAGTACTATTCTTTAGCACATTGAGAAAGAAAAGTTACAACAGGCAAAGTGAATGTTTAAATTGATCATAGTTTTAGTATCAAGCTGTCCTATATCGTTGAGGAATTATGTTTAGGACCATGCATAGTTATCAAACTAGGAAATACTCTTACAGTGTATTTCATATATGAATTTGCACATAGCCTACACACATTCCTCCTCATACTTAAAATCATTTTTAAGTAACTAACAATACTAAAGCCTTTCTCTAAGTAAGTGAAGCTGTTGAATCCTTTGTGTATTGTAAATGATCTCTTATGACTACAACAGAAAACAATTATTTTAACTGGGAAATTACTAAACGTGCTACCATGGTGAAATAGATAAACTAAGGACTTGCCTCCATAGAGTTGTTTATATGAGGAGAGGCTTGGAATCTTATTGCCTGTGTAAACACATTTTAAGAGTGGTATTGCTTAATGGCTCCATGCAGCTTTTATTAGAAATTTAGTTATAAGTCTTATAAGCTCCACTTTATACTCCATCTCCCATGCTACATTTAATAATTAGCAACAGGATCATTTGGAGAGATGTAACTCTACTGCTCATAATAGCAAAAATCTTTTCATTTTCAGTGCATGCCAACATTCTCATATTTTCAAGGTGACCTGTGCTTGTCCTTGCTATCTCTATCACCCAGAATAAGTCAAGTGAACGTAATAATCAGAAAGTTTCAAACAGGGCTGGTGCAATGGGTCAGTGGTAAAAAGTATATTCTGCTCTTACAGAAGACCTGAGTTAATTTCCCAGAGTCCATGTCAGGGGAAATCAGCATTTACCAGTAATTCTAATTCATGTGATTAAACATCTTCCTTAGTCTCAGAAGGTACCTCATTCAAATGCATAAGACCATATACACACCCTAACTTTTTCATGTGCATGCATGCACACACATATAATTAAAAATAAAATAAATTTTTGTGGTTAAACTAATATTTATTTAATAACAGTATATATGAAGTATGCCTTTGAAAAAAGCATACAAAAAAGAAAGGATAAAACATTTAAGAAATTAAGTAATCTCATTTGTAGTAATCAAGAAATTTTACTCAGAAATGCTATTTAATATAACTATTCTAAAAGCATAAATTTTTAGAATAGTCAATATTTACTTATAATAGAGGTTCAAAGCAAAATTACTGTCTGTGTTTTAAATAATGATAAACAAATGACACAAAAAGCAAACAAATAAAAAGATTTTTTTTTCTTTTTCTGATGTCATTTTGAGACATTTTGCCAGGATATTTATGCTGTTTTAGTGTATTTAGTTATAAATCAGGAAATTTTACCTAATTCATATTTGAATAAGATAACGTCTGTGCATGGGTTCTATTTTAACTTCAAACCAAATATTAGATTCATATGGACTTCTAGGGATCACCTCCATATCTCTGATTTGTAAATGGAGGAATAAGAATCATATCAAGCCAGTGTGTAGCCACAGGTATTTGGCAGTACAGTCAAAAGCACTCAAGACTCTAGTTTGTGTCATATTCTTTAGTTCCTGGACAGTTCAGCATCTTAAGGAATATCAAAACAATCAGTGGATTAAATCAACTATAATAGTGCATTAAAATTCTATATTATTAAGTTAAAAAAGCATTTTCATTTAATAATGGAATAAATGTCTCCATGTCAAATAGTTGTATATAAAGTGTAGAATTTGGAGACAGTTTTGACATTACTAAAGAAAGGCTTGAAAGATTATTCAGTTACACTTAATTTCAATTCATAAAATTTTGTATGTAAAATAGTTTTATGACAAGAATTATGCTTATAACAATTCTCAATGGAGAATACCAAGATGTATAACACAACCTGGTTTTTAACACTCTCCATCGTTTTGATGAGAGACATTAGTAAGTAAAAGTACATTAAGGTTAATGAGAAAAGAACTGTAAATACAAAGTGTAGAAACAGATATAGGACTATTTATTCCACATTAGAGCAAATACAAAAGCTTAAAAGGGGGTTTTAGAAACAAAAGAACAGAGACAAGCAAGGCCTCTTGGTAGCAGCATTTTTCTCATTTGGGCTCTGTTTTGCTAGAGACGAGTAGAGATTTCTGTGGCTCCTTTAAGGTGGGTTTCCTGACTCAGTATATCAGCAAAAAAAGGGGGGGGGGGCAAGGCTTTTAAGAAGCCCTGCTAACAACTTAATGGTGTGTCCAAGAGCTGGCAATAACCACATCTCCAAGCCAGCAGCATTCTGCTTGATGCAGCAAAGACCAAGGTGGTGAGCACAGCTCTGTGGCTTTAATTTTAACAATGTTGTTTAGCAGATAAAAGACTCGTGGCCAAAAAAAAAAAAAAAAAAAAAAAAAAAAAAAAAAAGATAAAGATTTACAGTAAACAGATTAAGATTAAGAAAAACCTCTAAAGGTTTACAGTGTGTTTTAACATATACATAGGCTTGGGATAGAAAAAGAAAGAGAATAAAGTGGGTTTAAAAAATAGTAAGAAAGAGAATATCTTGGTATGGTGGCACACACCTATATAATTCTAGCACTCTGGAGGCAGAGGCAAACAAATCTCTGTGATTTCAAAGTGAACCAGGTGAGCAGAGTAAATTCCAGGACAGCCAAAGTTACACAGAGAAACCATGTCTCAATAAATGAAAAAAATAGAAGTAGAAGAAATAATGTAATAAAAAGGACACGTAAAATGGAAAATACACAGATAGTCTGGATACTGTATGCTATTCTGTTGTCTTTGTATTGTTTGACTGCTGAGAAAATAGCAAAAACTGTTAAAAGAAATGCTGCTACATTAATCCAATTTATATATTTTAAAAATGGTTCGAATTCAAAATTTAAGTGTAAGGACACATTACTGGGGGAAAGAATTTCTATTTTTGTTTCCACAAAAAATAAAAAGGTGTGGATTCCTTCCAGACTACCATGGTTTGATCAAGCAAGACTACCTGAAGCAGTATTTCAGGTGATCCAACATTCAAAACGGCTGGGACAAGACAGCTTGCAAACCACTACAGACAGGTTTTCTGCCTCTTCTTAGGATCCCCAAGAGAGCTCCCTCCTACCAGCAGGAAGCAGTTTGGAAAGAAGGGTGCCCAAAATCCCAAATATTGTCTATAAATGTTTGTTTTCATTTAAATGGGGTTGATTATAAATGGTTAATGATCACAACCAATCTCTTTTTTAAAGGTAAAAAGGGGATTATCATATAGAAATTAATACTTTGTTTTGGAATGGATTTTAATTTATTGATACAAATTTAAGGTCAATTTTGTGATGTGTGTATTTCTCCTCTTGCTTAGGTATTGTGTTTATATAGCTCATTTAGAAATATAATGTATATTTAGTACAGATTATAGATAGTTACCTATAATAGTCAAAACTTATAGTTAGGTGAGTTAGTTTTTCTAGATATACAGAGATATATTTCAAATGTATAGGCATTCTTCAAACCTTTCAAAAACCTACATAAGATGACATTTAAGATGGTTTAGTGTTTTTCTTAACAGTGAGACATAACTACTCCTGGCAACACCACCTGAATCACATAGAAAGATGGACATTGAAGAAACTCTATGGAGTTTACTCCCAGTATGGCGAGACTAGCCATTTGGACAAGAAACCACTCTTGTCTGAACTTGTTACACTTTATTCTGGAGATGTAGGACACACAGAAAAGTGACTGCTGAAACAATATGGACATTGCTACAGGGTTCCTGCTTCATGGAAGAGTCTGCCACACAGTCTGCAGGGCACAGAGAAAAGTGACTGACAAACTGTCAGTTCAGGTGGACAGTTTAAACTTTCCTACTTTGTTGAGGAATCTGCCAGACACACTATGGTCTATAGGCTGAAGATTGAACATTACAGAAGAACTCCGGTGACTGACTAGGTAGCAAGATGTCTCTTTCACATCTAGAGTTTATATATTATCCTTCAGTGGTCTTTGAGGGAGTTAAAGTCAGATAGTTACGGTTATAATTTTCTTTAGTTAAGATTAAAGATAAGTTTCATATAAGACTTTAGACTCACAAAGAGGAGAGATCATAAAATATTTTCTTTAAATCTTGGTAAATGTTAATGGACTAAATATTGTTAATAATAGTTATTATTTAATAACTGTTTTGTATATATTTTAGTATGGTCTTTTTATTTTAGATAGAAAAGAAGTGATGATGGAAGATGTCATTCTGTAAATATATTTTTCTTATTGGTTAATGAATAAAGTACTATTGGCAAATAGGAAAGCAAGATAGGCAGGACTGGAAAACAAGAAGGAGAGTCAAAATGTAGGACCAAGAAGAATAAGAGGTTCAGACCTTTTCTCCGGTAAGCCAAGACCACATGGAAGTACTTAGAACGATAGAAATGGGTTAATATTTAAGACAGAGCTAGCCAATAGGAAACACTAGTAACAGGCCAATAGCTTTATCTCTACTACAGCATCTCTTTGTGTCATTTGGGGCTGAAACAGCTGTGGGACCAGGCTGGCGGGAAAATTGCTCATAACAGGGCACGATTTAATTTTTAATTTCTTTATATGTAGATATTCTTGAATGACCAGGATAATACATGTACTAGTTGCGGGAGGATAATATTAGCTAATTAACTAATTTTTTATCATATCTTAAAGTATTAAAATTAAGGATACATCACTCAGTACTGTAGGCTTTATATAAATGTAGTATATCAGAGTTATCACAAATTAAATCAAATAATTTGAAGAACGCTTCTACTTTAAAAAATTATGTTAAACAAAGAGAAACTCAAATTCTTTTCAAGAAAGAATTATCAAGTTTATAGATATGCTTGATGATGAATAGGTTTAGAGAATATAGTGTATTAGAATGATGATTAGGATATATTCATTTAAATTCTATCAGTTTTTGTCTATTTTATTTCATTATCTAATGAATACCTCCATTTCTCTTACTGAAGGAAATCTGAATGTATTTATTTAAACCCAATGCCCATACCTTGGTCTTTTCATATGCAGTTTGGACATATTTATACTAGATCACTAGGATGAAAATATAATGAAACTTCCCTTTAATTTTTTCCATATCTCTCTTTCTTACTCCCTCTAATATCCTTGCCCTCTTTTTTGGTTATTAATACACACACACACACACACACACACACACACACACACACACACACCAATAAACACTGCTGAATCCTTGTTTGTGTATATGTTTTCAGCGTTAACTAACTAGTGTTGGGTAACTAATTAGGGAGTTCATCCCAGGGAAAAATTAATTCTTCTATCCTTAGTCCGTAGTTACCTATAGTTCTTTGTCTAGGGGCAAGGCTCTGTGAGATTTTTCCCCTTCCTTGCTTGCATGTCTATTGAACATGTTATCATTCAGGTATTATTTATGCAACCATTTATTAAGGTCTCATAGGATCACCCATGTAATTTCTAGGACACAATAGTATAGCAGATTTCTTAGTCCCCTGTCTCTTACAGTCTTTCTATCTGTTGTGTAGTGATGTTTTGTGAACCTTAGGTAAAGGAGTTGTATTGTAGGTGTGTCCTGGGGCTGGGTATTGTGGGATCATTTTATCTCTGCATTTTGACAAGTTGTAATAGAGATGATGGATTATTTTTCCTGGGAAGATGAAACATACACACCTCAACTCTTTCCAGTTAGGCATCCCAGGACAGACCAAAGTAACAATTTCACCAAATTCCAATTTGATGAAACTGCCAGTTGGGTTTAATTCTATCCTAGGTCTCTGGGTAACCCAACTGTCCTGTACATTCAGTTTTTGTTGGAATTGAGCTCCTTCTCATGTCATGGACCTCAAGTTTAGATGAATTATTGATTTGCCATTCCCACAAGTTCTGAGGCATCATTTCAAAAATTTAGTGTCTGGGAGAAAGTCCCAGTCCCAACACTGGAAGCCTTGCCTGCTTACAGAAGATTGTTGGTTCTGACTCCATATCCTCCATTCCTAGGAGTACTTGCTATGGTCACACTCATAAGTTCCAGGAAATTTTCACTACACTAGGTTTCTGTATTTCCCATCAAATGTCCCTGAATTCCAGTTCTCTCTGGTTGTACTCCCTCCATTTCTACATCCCAATTCTTCATGTTTCCATCTCTGCCTAGCCCCAGTTCACCTGCAAAATCTCTTCTATTTCCCCTTTCCAGGGAAATCTATGCTTCCTTCCCTAGAGCCATCCTAGTCCCAAAAAGAGAAACATAGTATGTAGTCACTTATAAGTGTATACTAGCTGTTAAGTAAAGGATAATCATACTATAATCCACATTCCCTGACCCTTCTTCCAGATAGTCAGACTTGTGCAGAAATGGAAAGTTCCACCCAGGTGGTATAACATCCTCTTATTTCTTCCTATCAGTGTAACTGCCTCATTTGAAATTTGAGTCCTCAATCTTTCTGTTTCTGCATTAAAGTGGCCTCCCACAGAGAATTTGTAAGCTCTAGAGATAATATTTTGATCATGATTTACTATTCTTTACTGAATCTTTTAATTTTTCTAGAGTGAAGAAGAAAACTGTGTGCACTGCTGGAGATAGTACATCAAGTAGGAAGTGTTAATAAGGCACTGTGTGTGTGTGTGTGTGTGTGTGTGTGTGTGTGTGTGTGTGAAATCACTGGGAAGAATACTTAATGGAACTACATAAATGAGAGGAAAACAATTATCCTCAAAGTGTCATAAGAATATCTACTCTTAAAATCTTGTACTCAGTGCAGATTTGATAAATATTGTACAACAGAAGAAGTTTTGTGAATTTTTATATTTTCAATATTGTGTGACATGTTCTTAATAAAATAAAGGACCACAAGCACTTAGTTCTCTAGTTGCTGCTCCCAGAGTACCAAATATTTTACAATTAATATCATAACACATTAAAAAAGCTAGTTAAACATAGTATTATATTAATAAATGATATGCTTATTTGAGATAGGAACTATTTTATTTTAATAATAACAAAAATAATAACAAGATTATGATCCAAAATTCTATCATTATGTTATTGTTTGAATAATAAGAACCTCACCATCAGGGATCACTCATAATTAGCCCTAACATTCTGGTCAAGCATTTCATTGTGTTTTTCCTTTTGTATTACTGATTTTATTTTAAAACAATAAAGCCAAAATAATCTTAAAGAAGTAGGAAAAAAGTAGTAGCACATATGAGAACAGTTATAATCCTGTAATTTCAACTATTTAGGACATATTGGGTTGTAGGAAACCTACTGGCATCTCCAATCCCATGATAATAGTAGCATCCCTTTGTTAGTTACTGTTCTGTGGTGATAAAAGAATAAGACAATTTATAGAAGAATTTGTTTGGGATTATGCTTCTAGATGGATAGAGTTCACCATAGCTGGGGAAATTATCAGCATATACGGGTGTTGTGGAATGATCAGGAAGTGGAGAGGCACATCTTCAAACACAAGTAGAAAGCAGAAAGAAGGAACTGGAAGTGGGTTGAGATTATTAACTCTTAAATCCTGTTCCTAGTGGTGTACTTCCCTCCATCAAGGCTGTACCATCTAAACCTCCCCACCTGCACTACCATCTAGGGAACAAGTGTCCAAATGCCTGAATCTATGAAAGACATTTCTCATTACACAATCTTTGTTGTAATGCATTAATAGTAACATTCCTATAGTAGATGTGCCATGATAAAATTAACATACATCCCTGTAGTAGAAGTACCATAATGCCACAATTACTAATATGATTAGTTGGCTCTGCCATAGTCACTGGAATGATTATGCTCTAATTTAGAGAATTCAATTGCAGGAAATATTTTTGAAGTTTTCTGTTTGATTTTATCTAACATATAAAAAAGATACACACGAGTATATAATGGGGTTATTCCTGAGTATACTGGAAGAAAAATTATATAGAACAATGTTACACTGTGCCAATCACCAAACAAAAAGAAACAATAATACACACTATTTTCATGTAGAACAACTTACATTCATCACATTCTCTTTGTCAATTAGATTGGATTGTTTTCCTCTTTTATCCCAGAAGTTCAAATTTTATATTCCATATCTAGATGTCTACCATTTTCCCTTAGCTTGATTACTCCTGATGAGGTTCTTCTTCAAGAGTACCTGGGGGAAGTCTAGATCTGAAGGCTCCTCTTTTGCTTTTATTTTTTCTCTGCTCCTTCATACTATGGTAAGGAGAGTCTCTTAATGATCCCTGCATCAGAAGCCCATCCTCAGCCATATCTGTCAATATGTGAATGATCAGTGATAGTCTTTCATAACAATCACATTGTCTTTTGATCTAGGACTGTTTCATCCAGTTTGCCATTACTTTTTCAAAATGACAGAAGAAACTGCATTAAAGAGCTTGAGTTGGTATTTGTAACATAATGTCTGAATATATTTCAATACCTAAATAGATAACTGTCTTGTTTGCATTTATAGAAGTGTTGTGACATAGTGGAATGTTGTGGTAGAATAAAATTCCTCACTTCTTGTCCATCAGAAGGAGAGCCAGGAAATGGCCAGAGGAAAAAAGACAAACTTCAAAGATTAATACCCAATGTTCTACTTCCTCCATGTAGACCTCATGGCCTAATACCTTATAACAGATTAATTCATTGATTTGGTTAGCAAATTCATATACCAGTCACTGCTCAGCAGTGCCCCCAGTTGGATAGTAATCCCTTCAACATATAAGTCCTCTCCCAGGGCATATCTATAGAAACTAAGTTTCTCAATATCTTACTGAAGGTTACCATACTGAATTTTCTGTGATTTTTTTTCCACTACTATATATGGTTAGCATTTCAAGTGTTATTTTTTTCTTTTCTCATTGAATAACTATCTTTCACTAGCAAAAATACCTTTATATTAACATTTTTCTCATTCAAATTCCTGTTATGCTTTCTTTTGCCTGAACTCTCATTGATTCAGTTGGATGAATGAAGAGTGTTTCTCTTTAGCACCTATTTTCAAGATTTCATTAAATGGAGACTTTGTTACCTAAGGTCTGCAGGTATTTCTTTTAGATGGTCTTTCGTGTCTCTTGCGTTTTTATTTTTAGAAACTAAATTTCATCACCTGTCCATTAAAGACCCCCAACAACAAAATGGAAATAAATTCCCTAACATTTTCATAAGGTTTTATGTGGACTGATATTATCAGTCTCATATGTGAGTTAATTTGGGAAGGGTCACAAACCAGTGACCTGTCACTCAAAATGAGTTTTATTGTTTTATTTTGAAATTTGTTGTATTTTAATAGCTGGCTATGTATCTAAAATGTCTATGTCAAAATAATGTTATATCTGAATGTAATTCGGTATCAGAAAATGTAGGGGTGTAACTAATGTTTTTTGGTTATTCATACTCAAGAAGTGCTAATAAGGAACTGTTAATTGGCAGGGTACCACATTTCGCAATCCTAACATTTGACATTTTAAACAAAAGGGTACTGAGTTCTAAGCCACACCGTACTATACAGTAAGTTCCTGCCTCAAGGAAAACTAAAATATACTATAGTAAATTACACTAAGGTAACCTAAAATAAACTAATGTCTTCCTACATGAATCAAAAACAAACCCTCCCTCTTCTCTGTTAGTTGCATCAGCCTGGTCTGAGGCAGTTTGAAGCCTCTGGTTAAATTGTATAGTTTTGAGTGTAAGTGGGAATGGAAACCTATCAGGAGTGCTTTTCTTTCTGTGCCAGGAATGCTTCTGTTTTCTAAACTTAGTCTTCTCCCCTTTTTGCCCTTCATGTCTTCACTCTCTGTCACTCTCATTCGATTCCCAGTCAAAACGCTGATTCCAGCAGTAGAATAAGGAAGAGAAGGTATGTCATGTTCACTTTTTAAAGCTGAGCCCCTTCAGAAAACATGCCAAATCTATTTAATTCCTTTTCTTCTCATAGCCTGTTGCTTACTGAAATGGATACTGAAGTTTAAGAATGTTTTAGGGTGGTGGTGGTGATGGTGGTGGTGGTGATGGTGGTGGTGGGGTGTGTGTGTGTGTGTGTTTGTGTGTGTGTGTGTGTGTGTGTGTGTGTGTGTGTGTGTGTGTGTACGGCAACACACTTGCAGCAGTAAATTTTCTCATCTAACTATATAAGTCCGAGGGATCAAACTGTGGTCATCAGGCTTAGGGCCAAATGCCTTAACCTGAAGAGTCATGTTGCTTTCTCCTTAAGCAGGCTCTAAATACATCCAAAAATAACTGGAGCTTTCCCAAATAAAACAATATGGTATTTTATGGAAGTTTTATAAAAGGTCTTCATTGCAATGAACAGAGTATGAAAAGGACATTTCATATAGTTATCCATGGACTATAAATACAGAATCAAATAACTTTTTAGAAGTTGAATCCATACCAAAAAAAAACTTAAAATTATTTTAATAAGATTTTTCTCTAGAGAAAAAAATCCCCATAGATTATGAAATTCCTGATAAAAGTTGATTCCAGTTAAGGAAGGTCATGGTAAATGCCAAAAATTGTCCTTCTTCAAAGATGAATTATATTGTCAATGCCCTCATATTTACAGCTGTAAGAAGATTAATAGAAACTAACTGTCAATAGACTCCAGGGTAGAAAAGACAGCTAAGATAGAAAATACCATATGTCTTCCAATATTCATGTTCCGTAATGTCATTAGGAGGGTGATTAAGCTGCCACCACACAGTATCCAGGTGGAACAGGCATCTGCTACATTTCCTGCCTAACTCTGCACTTCCATGCTCTTGTCAGCCAAAACCACAAATAAACTTTTATTGATACTTATATGTACACATACCGATCTGCTGTTGGAGTAAACATTTGGTATCATAATGAATATTTTTATTACTTATTCCATTGATCTAATAATGTTAAGGGTTATAAGTTTAAATATGTATCTATAAAATGAAAACTTGTGAGTTTTTAAATAGCTATTAGGTATTGAAAAAATTTTAAGGATTACTTATTTTTCCACTTAATTAAATGTCTAAACAGTATTTGCTTGTCATAGCTAAGATGGAGATTTGTGAATCAAAATTCAGATATTCCTACACTACACAATTTTTATTTCAAATAAAATATTTTTGTAAATTCTCATGCTTATGAAGACAAAACACACTACAAAGAGTTTGTAATATTTATGTCATTAATTTTTAAAGTTTATGGTAATATACAAACAATGGATTTCATCATGGCCTCTACATACACAAACAACATTATTTGTTCTAGTATCCAAGGTAAGGTTACGTAATGTTGCTGCTTATCAATCAAAAACTCTGGTGAAATAATTGAAAAAAATTATTGTGCCTTATAGTTTGACTTTGTATACAAAGGTTTTGAGTACTTATTTGTATTCCATGCACATTAGCTTGTGTATATACTTGATGCCTTCATTTGTGAAAACCACACATGATTGTTTTATTTTTCATTATTTGGTAAGCAGGAAGATGCTATCCAAAATTAGGGAGGAGGGCATTCAAGGATAACATCTGCCCCTTTGGAAATACCTTCCCTACTATACATTTTAGACTTTTAATTACTTTTGGACTCAGCACTTCAACGATAGACTGAATTTATGATTAATTTTTCTCTTTCTTAGTTTGTAAAATTAACTCACTTCCAAGTCAAAGTAATGGCAAATAAAACTGTGTCTTTAAAATGTTAAACAACCCTTTGTATACATGCTTCTGCATTTCCACTTTAGTGTCAAGTCTCTTTTATGATAATTGATAATTGGAACAAGACAGATAACTACTTGCCATTTTCCTCCCATAGATAGGCACTGTGTGGCTGAATGCCACCACACCTACTGCCTGGCTTTGTTTTGTGCCCAGTAACGTGATTCCTTTCTTAATTAGGATTTAATATGCCAACAGTTTTCCTTACTGTGAAACTGCATTAGGTTCCTCTTACTAGGTGCCTTTGTGGACTTATTATTATGAGTAAAGTTCTTATATCTAATAAAATTAGAAACATTCATACAGGAAATCACATGCCTATATACAAATATTTGATCTCACGTCTTAAGTGTCTTCATTTTAGCTTATCTATATAGGTTTCATAAACTTGAAAGAAACAAGGTACACTGATCACTGATAAAATACAAATTAAAAGTATACACAAACAAGTAGTTTCAGGTAGTGTCTCGTAAATTCTACAGAAAGCCAAAATTAAAAAGGAACACTAAAAATATTAAAAATACCACATTAAAAAGAAAGAAAAAAAAACCCGTAGACCAGGAAGATGGCTCATTTGGTGAAGGCACTCATCTTGCAAGCCTGAAGACAAACGTCCAATTACCTCTTGTAAAGGTAAAAAGTGGAGAAAAATACAAGTTGTCCTCCAATCTCCACACCATGACATATGTACACACCCCATATCTGCCCCCCACTTCACACATACACATACATTAATAAAAAATATAAATTTAAAAGTATGCATCAAAAAAAAGAAAATATGCATCCTGGCTTCAGTAAGCTATTACAACAAAAAGGCTTTGTATAAATCACAAAGTTAGTGTGTATAGTATAGGCAAATGATGTAATTGGAACTAAAGATAATTCAATCTACAGATAACAGTGTGGTAGAGTGGCCATTTTTCACAATATTAATTTTACCAATTCATGAGCTTGAGAGATTTGTCTATATTCTAGTGTTTTCTTAAAGTTATTTCTTCAAAGACTTTGAGACTCTGGTTTAGAAGTTTTGAACACTTTGGTTAGGTTTATTACTAAATATTTTATTTTTTGTAGCTACTTTGAATGGGAGTGTTTTACTTATAACTTTCTTACCATGTCTATTGTTGATTTATAAAAAGAAAAATACTTTTGATTTTATATCCTGATACTTTGAAGAAAGTGGTAATAGTTTAATTTTGGGATTTCTTGCACAATATCTTATCAACTGCAAGTAGGGGTAACAACTTATTTCCCTATAGTATCTTTTGGTGTTCCCCTCTTATCTCATTGTTCTGCCTGATGATCAAAGCATTGTATGTGAAATTTGAGGAATAAAAGGATGGCCATTTCTCATTCCTGATTTTAATGGGATTGCTTCATGTATTTTAACATTTAGAATGGTGTGGGCTGTAGGGTTGCATTTATTCTGTTGAGAAATTTTCTTTCTATACAATTTTTCTCTAGGAATTTTATCTTTTAGTATTTGGAGTTGAGTGAAAAGACTTTTCTGAGTGTATTGTCATAATCATGTTTTCTCATTGCACACGAATTGGCATCCCTAACTAGTTTGTTATATTTTGACTGAAAGACCTGGATTATGACACTGAGATGAAACAAGATGTCAGAAGATGAAGTTTAGGGTGCTTTGATATGAGCTGTATGAAAATCTTTGATTGTGGGTGCGTTTCTCATGTATTTGACATGTAAGCCTACAGGAAAGTTTTAATTTCCTAATTAATATGTTTAATAATTTACATAACTGCTTCCTAATCACTTGAACTGACAATATATGAAACCTGTGCATTTTACAATGCATAAAAATATATAACTAGCTGAGGAATATTTGAAATGTGATGGTTGCTGCAGGATATTGAATAATTTTTACTCAAGGGAGTTGCCTTCTTTACATTGCCCATGCTTTAGTGGATGTTCCCACACTTATGAGTAGATGGGTAGCATTAAATGTACTTAGTAGGTTAAAAAAAATAAAAATTAAAAAAACATTAAGTTGGAACAAAGAAGTGTTGCTGGGTGTCTTCAAGGAATTAGAGGATGAGCAAGGGTGTAGATAGGACAAATCTATATTGTATATATGTATAAATTCTGAAATAATAAATAACATTTTAAATTCCTATACAAGGAAGACTTTCTATATCAATCCTCAAGATTTATATCTGAATGTGAGTAGTAAGAATAGACTAAGTCTATCATAATGGAAGTAGTTATGAGTCACAGGTGGATACAGAACAATGGAGGTAATACTTTCTAAGGAAAGTATGAAATCAGTGTCCATATTTTTAGGATATTTGAAAATGTTATTAAATTATATATATTATTATATCACACCAAACAAAATCATTAACAGTGACCACTTTCTTTTACTTAACTAAAAATATATAAAACAAACTTTTAAACAGAAGTTGTTTTCATTAACACACATGTAGTGTAGTGAAATAATCAATTTGTCCACATCTGTGGCACTGACCATGCCCATTGGGGGTGGAGAAGTAACCTGGGGGAACTACATCTGAGGAGGAGCCCTGAGAGTACTCTCTTGTTTACAGGAGAACATCCGGAGGAACCTGCTGGTGTTCATCTGTCTATGTTGTAAGTTATTTCTCCCTGAATAAACATCCATTCAGCCTATTTGTTTCTCCTGATCCTTGTTAAACCACGATAATGTAGCAAATCCAGAATAGCAAATTTCCATCAATTACATACACCTGATTATAGTGTTTTAATATCTACAATCTTGATTCTGCCTTCTTTAAAATACCATATATACATGATTTACTATTGAAATTAATATAATGCCTTTGTATTTATACTATGTATTATAGGAAAATTCTTAACAGATTTTTTTTTGTTTTTTATGTTTGGTTTTTATGTTTGTTTGTTTTGAGACAGGGTTTCTCTGTATTGCATTGAAACCTGATAGGAGATACCATTATGTATATTTGTTTCTCATACTGGTTAATGAATAAAGCACTGTTGGCCAATAGGAAAGGAAGATAGGAGGGACTAGGAGACAAGGAGGAAAGAGGAAGTAGTGAGGACAGGTCAAGATGGAGAGTCTGGAGAAGGCAGAACGGCCAGCTGCCTCTCGCTGGTAAGACCACATGGAAATACATAGAAATGGGTTAATACTTAAGACAGAGCTAGCATATAAGAAACAAGTAACTGGCCAACAGCATAATATCAAATACAGAGTCTCTGTGTATTATTTGGGGCTGGCATGGCGGCGGGACAAGACTAGGCGGAGGGAGAAAAAACCTTACTCCTTACAGGAACCTGTCCTGGAACTAGCTCTGAAGACCATGCTAGCCTCAAACTCACAGAGATTTGCCTGTCTTTGCCTCCCTAGTGCTGGGATTAAAGGCAGGCCCCACTAATGCCTTGCCAGAAATTTTATACTTTCAGTACAATATAAATATTCTAGAAAACTATAATATGTTAGTAAATCTAAGTTAATCTGTTTTATCCTGCTAAATTTTTTATTCGCTTGGATTTGAAGGTAATAAAGAATAGACTCAGTTGAACATTTTAGTTTGCAAATATTAAAACTGGCTAAAATAACCTGAGATGAAGTTTATTTTAAGTGTATTGTCTCAATAATTAACAAAAAGTCAGTAATTGAGGGGAAAGCATAGCAGGGATACCAGTTACCATTATTTTCTGATGCCAACGTCCTTCCTTGTAGGTTTTAAGTATTTTGTTAAGTATTCCATACTGTTAAAAACAGATGTTTCAATTTGTTGATGCACCCAAGTATTTATTAATGATATAATAGTCTGAATCAAGCTTTTTCGGTTAATTTAAAAGACTGTTAGGTCACAATGGATGTAGAAAAGAAATAATTGTTTCCTAGTATCTAATGGTCATAAATGAAGTTTGGAGTGTATAATTTTGTGAAGATTATTTCCTTTACCTGATGTAATGCTCCTAAAAACTGAAAACATTATTAATAATAGATTTTATGGCTCCCTAGATTCTGTCCTTCAAAGATAGGACTCTCTAAACTCATCATCCTAAGAGGGGATATATGCCATGTGAAAGATACCTTGCTGTAGACATCCTCATAAATACAGCATCATTGTCTTGCTTTATTCTTTATGAATTAACAATAGTTTAGTTCGTCTATAAAAACCATAGTATTCTCTCCTAAGTAGTTAGGGTCATTGAAAGAACTGACAGATAGGTATTTTGAGTTAAAAATCCATTTTCACATGAAAAATAATCAAAACTTTCTATATGATGTGTGAGCAATGCAAAAAGGTCTATTCTGAATTTTTTAAGAGGCACTTCCTCATTTCAGATTTTATGTATTGCATTATATTATCAACTCTTTTAAAAATGTTTCACTGATGTTCATTTTTATATATGCTAAATTTCAGTACTATTTCTATAACTGTGGTAAAATAGGATCATTTTTCTTTCTCAGCTTTATAAAAGGAGTCGTCAGCACTTGAAACAGCAGAACATCTGACAGAGCTTTGTTTACCTGCTTAATCATGCATGTATTGAACAAGCCCCCTACATCCTAAAATTGTGCATGATGTGCATTTATAGATACTCATCAGGCTGGACAAGTAATGATGATGTTTTATGGGGAGCTATGATTTTTCAGTTTAGTCTCAGGATATGTGTAATTAAATATTATTTTCAAACAAATTGGATAATTTTCTTTAAATTTTTTTAAGTTTAAAAATACACTGGCACTATTTTCAGTGTTTGAACTGCAGAAATTGTTTCTTTTACATTATTGCACATAATAAATAGCTTTTATTTTAAATGCTATAAAAAAAACTAGACATAGTGACTTTACAAGGCTCCTTCTAACCTCTTTAATTTAGAGAATCAGTTTTGTCTCATTGACATCAGGAACTTTAGGTTCCTGAAACCAAATGTACTTCATCTCTAAGCCAATGTTCTGTGTGTGTATTAAAGACTCAGTGAGTACCATAGGGACATCATTCTGATCTGTGAGAAAATGTTGGGATAGGTTTCTTTTTTTCTACTTCCAAAATTACTGTACTTTAAGATGCTTTTCTTACATTACCATATGCCATTCTACATCATTTATATCTGCATTGGAGAGTTATTTAAAAAGTAACATAGATGAATTGCATTTTGAATCTAATGATCAGTTTTCTTCATTTCTACTTATTATTGAGAGCTAATTTAGAGCCTCTAGTTTTAAGTAAGTAAATCTTTCTATGTTCTTTCCCATTTTCCTCACTGGTTCTTTCGTTATTTTCCACCAGGCTTTCTCTCTTAATTACAGTGCAGATGCTGCCCAACAGAGCTCCACCCTGGACTCCAGGCCATGTTTTTCACTGCATTAGCATGTCTGAGAATCCACAGCGACCTGTAGATGATGTTTCTGAAGACAAAGGTACTTTCCCTCCTGGTCCCACAGTCTAAGCTCCAAATAAATACACAGATGCTTATTTTAATTGTAAACTGTTTGGCTTGGGCTTCTTACTTATTCTTAACTGGCTAGCTCTCTCTCAATTATTAACCCATAGCTATTAATCTAAGAATTTCCACAGGTCTTATCTTACTGGCGAATCTTGCCACCTCAGCAGCTACATGGTGTCTCCATGGCAGCTTTTCTCTCAGTCCTCCCCCCCCCCAGCATTCTCCTACTCTGGTAGCACCCCACCCCCCATCCTCCTACCTGGCTACTGAACAACCAGTGTTTTATTCATCGACCAGTAAGAAAAACATATACACAGAAGGACATCCCCCATCAGTGACCTCACACTTACTTTTTCCTCTCACAATAGAAACATCTGAGCGTCCTTATATTTGATTTACATATGCATACATGCACACACACATACACACACACACACACATAGTTTGATTCACATAGATAACAGTCACTAAAATAAACTTCACAACCAAGAAATTAATTTATGGTATTTTATTAATTCCAGATGTTATCTCTTAATGTTTTTTCCACAACTGTCAAACTTGAAAAATGGGAATATTTGAGAGTAGTATGATTTGATTAGATATAACTATATTTTGCCCAGAGGTGGTGGCACATGCCTTTAATTCTAGGACTTGGATGGCAAGAGGCAGGCAGATCTCTATGAGTTAGAGGCCAGTCTGCTCCAAAGAACAAATTACAGGACAGGCTCCAAAGCTACACAGAGAAACCCTGTTTAGAAAAACAAACAAACAAATAAACAAAGCTAAAATATAACTATATTTAGTGTCTATGCAATTTTGAAGAAAAATAGCCTTTAAGGCAGATTAATGTTGCTCTCTCAATGGAATTACAGAAGCAAATAATACCCAATGAATAGATAAAATTGTAAATGAGGTAAATGTCATCAAACCAACAAAATTATTTCTATGCATAGGGCATTTAATATGTCTAGTCTGTAATTAATTGTGTAGTAGACAAAGCCAAAACTGCATTCACTTAGCAGTTAGCTGCTTCAATGTTCTCTTAAGACATTTCCTCTCATGATTGATTTTGTGGGGCCTTCCAACTACTGCCCTATTACTGTAGGGTAGAAGCAACTAGCAGTAGGATAGCTATAATCAAAATCTATCTGTTCTGGTATTTATTCCTATTAGTAGTGAAGTTGATTGGCAAGCAAAATGAATGTTCAGATGTCTGATAACTGTCAGTTTGATACTTGTGGAAGAGACCTTTTCTTTTGAAACCAATTTAGAAAAGAACTTTGGAAAAATAAATACATCATAAATTATGCAAATTATCTCACACATTTCTCATCAGATATGCTAAGAATTCAAATGAAATAAAATATTCCCACCTGTGGCTTGAGTTTGCACAGAGAAATTTAGGCATATGTTGTTTATAGCCAAGATATTTTTATTCAGAGAATATTAACTAAGACAGTTATGAATAAAAGTTGTTAACATTTTATTTTACAATGCTATATCATTTTATACTTCCTGATAGAAAAACATTTCACAAATAGTTTCCAAAAGGCTTTATCATTTTTCCTTCTTGCATGGGAACAGTTAAGACATTAAAATTTTTGAAATTATAGTATTAATTTTAATGAGCTAATGAACTAATTAGAGCATGAAGTTGAGAAGACTGTTAAATATGAGATTTAAATTTAATATCCTGAAATATTAAGGAATTTATATTATAATATTTGTTATTATTTACTATATAAAAGCATGTTAATAAGGCACACGAAATATCTCCATTGTAATTCTCCTTGTTGCTAAGTTATCTCCAGACACTGGTTGTGTGTCACCTGAGAATCTTTATCAAATGAAAACTGTTTCCTCTAACAATAAACAACGAATTTGCTAATGATCAGTAAGGTAGTGTGTCATTTAAATTATTAGAGATAGCATAAAGGCACTTAAATGTATCTATATCACATTGAAGAAAGAAAACAAACCATTTCTAAATGGGTTACCAAGAGTGAGCACAAGTTCGAATTTACTACTTCTTTCCCTGTCTTCCAATTCTCTATAGCTTATAGTTTGTCTTGTCTTCAGTGTGCCCATTGTTTGTCTGTCTATGTTTACCTGATGTTTGACAGTCTTTTTTTTTCCTGCCTGAATGTTGCTGTTGGATCTGCCCTGTGTCTATATCTCATATGTATAGATGTGCCTGACTGTGAATCCAAATGTCTTGTTGTATCTCTGTGTGCTGCCTTGTCATCTTCCTGATGTCTGACTGAATGTAACTGTCCCTAAGAAAGGGATGATCAACAGAGAAAGAATCACATGAGAATGGAATGAAATATATTTTGCAGGAGTCTATGAGAAATATTACCAAGAAAGATATTATATATTCCAATTGACCCAAAAACATCCAGTACTGTAAACATACTTTATCATCAATATCTATGTGCTTTTCCAGAATTTCTAATGGAAATTTAAATATAACTTCACTTTTGATTTGTTTGCTGTTTTCAGAAAACAATTTGCATAAAAAATGTATCACCACAAGAGTGTTATCACTGGAGCATTACATTCCAGTACCTGTAAAGCACATGTGTAAACAAGTATTGATTATATAATCACTATTTATTATTATAATTTAGTACAAGAAGGTAGATTTTCAACTTATATACATTTAAAGTTTTGACTGAAAATATGGAACTGAGTCTGGGAATCTTTGGAGGTGCACACACACAAATTTTTGATGTCTAGCTGATACCAAAGGTACTTAAATATGTTTGGGCAGGATTGCTTGGACGTTCAAATCTATATTTTCTATCCTTGTGATTACTCCAAGAAATTGGCTCCTCGTTAGTCAGATATGTGGGAAAAGTTGCTTCCCACCATACCCCCATCCCACCCCACATCCATTCCCCAGGGGGGTGAGGCCTTCCACGGGGGATCATTAAAGTCTGCAACAATATTTGTGGAAGGGCCTAGACCCCTCCCCTGTGTATCTAGGTTAAGAGAGTATCCCTCCATGAGGAATGGGCTCCCAAAGCCCATTCATGCACTAGGGATAAATTCTGGTTCCATTGCCAGAGGCCCCATAGACTGCCGAAGCCCCCCATCTGACACCCACATTCAAGGCACCTGGTTTGGTCTTATGCAGGTTCCTCAGCTGTCAGTCTGGAGATTGTGAGCTCCCACTTGCTCAGGTGAGATGTTTCTGTGGGTTTCTCCACCATGGTCTTAACCCATTTGCTCATCACTACTCCCTCTCTATAACTGGATTCCAGGAGTTCAACTCATTTCTTAGCTGTGGATCTCTGCTTTTGATTCCATCAACTACTGGGTGAAGGCTCTAGGATGGCATTTAAAGTAGTAATCATCTTCTTATGGTGGAAAGGCATTTCACATGGCCTCTCTACTATTTCTTAGATTCTTAGTTGGGGTCATCCTCGTGGATCCCTGAACATCTTTCTCTGGTGCCAGATTTCTCTTTAGACCTATAATGACTCCCTCTATTAAGATATCTCTATTCTTGCTCTCCTCTATTCCTCCTCTTCTCTCCTCTTCTTCCTCCTCCCTCCCCACTCCCCGTGTTCTCAATTTTCTCAGGAGATCTTGTCCCTTTTCCCTTATCCAGGGGACCATGTATGTCTCTCTTAGCGTCCTACTTGTTTTCTAGCTTGTCTGGGGTTGTGGATTATAGGCTGGTAACCCTTTGCTCTATTTCAAAAGAGAACAAGACAGACATTATGTAGAGATTCTAAATTGAAGATCTCACATTACATTAAATATATTTATTTATTTTAGATTTACAAAGCAATTCTATATTTTATTAAAATTTAAGTTTCATTACATTTGTTAATACTTTTAACAAGTAAAATAATTTTTAAAAATGAGTATCATTAGAATAAAATTAATATGTAGGGAACACATTGGTTCCCACCTCAAAAATTATGACATTTTCTTAAAATTCACTTCAGTATTGTATGAAGACACAGTCTACCTAAAGTGACTAAAAATGTTAAAAAGGCTGTTTTCTGTGACTAAAAGTTCTGGTACCATTTTATTAACTGAGATAGCTTCTCAGTAGTTAAAATGAAATGACTATGACTTTTCTTTTTTGTACTCTCCTAACCCATATATTTTTCTTCTCATCCCTATTTTACTCTTTATTTTTCTCTTTAATGATTCATTGATCATTATACTGTGTGTGTGTGTGTGTGTGTGTGTGTGTGTGTGTGTGTAAATGGAACATCTGCATGAGTGCAACTGTGTGCTCAGAGAGGCATAAAGAGAGCAAGTGTCTCTATCACCATTTGTCCATCCTTCTCAGACAGGGCCTCTCCCTGAACCTGGAGTGTACATTTATCAGAGAGGTTGTATGTCAGCAAGCAACAGCAATTCTCCTTTTACTGATTTCCTTGGAACTAAGGTTACAAGTGTGGTTGAGATGCCTGGAATATTATCTGGGTTCTAGAATTTGAATTCTGGTCCTCATGTTTGAGCAGTAAGTGTTCTCAAATGCCAAAATTTCTCTACAACATATCTTTATACTTCTGTGTCCTTTGCTGTAACAGACTATAAACTACATTTGACTCACCAGTGTACTACAACATTTTCTCTGAAACTTTTGAGACCTAATTAAAATGAGTAAGGTCTTTATTTTCATTTATATGTTGATGATGAACTCCTCACAATATAGTTATGGCTACTGTAGTTGACTGTTTTATTAAGTGGCAGCAAGGGTGCAAATAAATCCCCAAAAGGAAATTCACCAAAAATGCTTCCCAAAAACACTGGGAAAATTATTTAAAAAGAAGACATAGAGAAAGAGAGAGAGAGAGAGAGAGAGAGAGAGAGAGAGAGAGAGAGAGAGATCCTAACAGACATAGAAGAAAAAAAAAACAAAGAATATAAGCCACAATGATAGATGTAAGCCTCCCAATCTGTCAATAACTGAAAGCAAAGATAATTAGCTAAAATGTCATAGAAAATTTTCAGAACACCAATTTACACAAAGGGCTAATGACCATCAAGCAGATCAATGAGGAAGCTAGTTCAAAAGCTAAACAGAAAGCCAAATGGATAAAAAAAAAAAAGTAAGCAAAATTAGAAAGCAAATTAATAAATTCTGAAAAAAGAATGAAACAAAAATTCTGGAAATGAAAATGTGAATACGTCAGATAAAAGATACACTGTGTAGCATTGTCCACCAATGGCAAAAATATATTAGAATGACATGGATAAGAAGGTCAAAGCAGTATTATATTTACAATATCATAAAAATTAACTAAATCTCCAAAAATTAAGTAATACATTTGAGAGAATAAAAATAATAGTTTAGATTTGGAAAAGGAGATGAGATTAAACTTTAAAGTTATTGATAAGCTAAAACATGAAATTATATAAGAACATTTTCTGGAACAACGTCTAAAAATGATACAGCTGTAATAGGTTTAAAGAGAAATCTGGCACTAGGGAAATGTCCATGGATCCACAAGGATGACCCAAACTAAGAATCTAAGCAACAGTGGAGAGGCTACCTTAAATGCCCTTCCCTTATAATGAGATTAATGACTACCTTAGATACTATAATAGAGCCTTTATCCAGTAGTTGATGGAAGCAGAAGCAAGGATTCACAGCCAAGAACTGAGCCGAACTCCTGGAATTCAGTTGTAGAGAAGGAAAAGTAATGAGCAAAGGTGTCAAGACAAAGCTGGGGAAAAATCACAGTAACAGCTGACCTGAGCAAGTGTGAGCTCATGAACCCCAGACTGACAGCCGGGGAACCAGCTTAAAACAGAACCAGCCCCTTTAACCTTGGTTGTCAGTTGGAGGGCCTGGGCATCTATGGGCCTTCTGACAGTGGAACCAGAATTTAACCCTAGTGATAGAATGGGCCCATTCCCTATGGAGAAATATTCTCTCAGCCTAGATAAATGGAGGAGGTTGTAGATTCTGCCCAAAATGTTTGACAGACTTTGATGATGCCCCATCAGAGACTTCACCCTCCCTGAGGAGTGGATGGGGGGACAGGATAGGATGATGGTGGGGCGAAAGGGAGGACAGGGGGTGGAGACTTGGATTGGTATGTAAAATAAGATTGTTTTTTAATTTAAATGAACGTTAAATGAAAAACAAGTGCCACCACTGCCAGGCAATAATTTGCTTTTTTATATTTAAAAATATTATGGATGCAAAATAATATTTATTTGAATTTGTGTGTCTCTAATTTTAAGATTGAGGATTTGTTTATAGCTCCTAAAATTATTTTATTTTCATTTCTTTGATCCAGTGTTTAAAATTTTTGACTAAATCATTACATTCTTAAATGTAATCTACAGATTTGTGTATAAGTGTGTTTTTATATATATATATATATATATACATATATATATATAATATATATATACTAAATCAAGATCCAAATTCAAAAGATATATTTTATGAATACACATATGTTAATGTCTCCAGTGTTATTTTTATTATATTTTTCATTTTTAAAACGATTTTTTCTGGTTTTATTTTTTTTCCCTTTTTTTTTTAATTTTTATTTTACATATCGATCCCAGTTCCCTCTCCCTCCCTCCTTCCCTCTTTCCCTCTCTCCCACCCCTCTCATGGCCTCTGACCACCCCTCCACATGTAGGGTGATGTCTTCCAGGAGGGGTCATCTAAATCTGTTAAGTCATTTGGAGTAGGGACTAGGACTTCTCTCCTGTCTCTAGGTTAAGGGAGTATCCCTCCATGGGGGATATGCTCCCAAATTCCTTTTGTGCACCAGGGATACATCCTGGTTCCACTGTCTGAGGTCCCTTAGACTGCTCAGACCTTCTAGCTGAGACCCATGTTCAGGCAATCTGAATCAGTACCATGCTGGCTTCCCAGCCATCAGTCTGGGGGCCCATTAGCTCCTCCTTGTTCAGGTCAGCTGTCTCTGTGGGTTTCTGTAGCCTGACCTTGTCCTCCTTCTCTGTATCTGGATTCTATTTCAGCTCAGTGTTTAGTTGTGGGTGTTGCATCAGCTACTAGATGAGGGCTCTATGGCAGTGGATAAGTTAGTCGTCAATCTCATTATCAGAGAAGGACATTTATGGTAGCCTTTCCACTGTTGCTCAAGTTGTTTGTTGGAGGTCAGTCTTACAGGTCTCTGGACATTTCTCTAGGGTCACTTTTCTCTTCAAACCTATAATTTTATAGATGCTATACTTCATTTCCCCAAGAAAGAACATACATCAGAAGGGAATTCATTTTAAAATAGAATAACTGATTCTTTCATTTGATATATCTTATCAAATAAATTCACTATTATAGATAAACAGTGGTAACAACTGCTTATTGCTATTTAGTTTTCTTCTTGTTGATTGAACTAAAAATGTCATGGTTCCATATAGCTTGTAATTCCTTTAAATAGTCAATGTAGTTAACATACTCAACATGAAATATGTCATATGATACCTGAAAATTTTGATCAAGACTTTAGATTATCACCACCAAAAAACATCTCTTCTTTACATAAGTTATTTAATAAAATGTATGCTAAATTTTTTAACAAAACTTTAGCTAATATGATACTTATGGAAACAAATTATATATTATCATAAGGCATACTATATAATGTGGTAAACCCCTTGATACTATAAATGGGGTAATATTCTATGTAGTTACTACATATGTAGATTGCTTATCTAAATAGTAATTTTGTTTAACATTTGTCTGAATTTAAAACAAATGATGTACAGGGATATTTCTATTTGTTTACTATTAAATTTTCTTTTAATGCATTTGTCATTATTGTTTAATTTTATTTTCTAATAACTGCAGCAGAAAAAAAATCTCCACTTTTCCTGTAGGAGTGAGTGACCAATGTTGCGAGTGATTATTCCTATTTAAAAAGACTTTAAGACATAAGGCCTATCGATATACATTATTTCTTTTACTAAAAGCTCCTGTAATCTTTTTTTATTACCATACTTTTTATGCTACTAGAAATGCAGTTATAGTGAATTACTTGGTCATTCTGATAACATATTACTTTTTGTGAAAGATGATTACAAAATGGAAAAATGTGACTTGTTAGGGAAATATAAATTTTTCTTATTTAATTGAAATTAATTTTAAAGTTGATTTCATAAGGGAAGTTGGTCAAACAAATTCCCTGTTCTCATTTTCAATTTCATTGTAATTTCCCTTATAAAATTAGATTAATTTTTATCCTCTGTAACAATGCATTCAAAGTATGTAACTACAAAATACCACATCCAATCTCTCACATTTCTGTTAAATTGGACAGCATTTGCTAATTGAATTAAAGTAAGTTTGCAAGACAGTGATTATTGGGGTAATGGGCATGCAATTTGTTTTGTGGTTCTTGAAAATTATGTTAGTGGTTTTCCTATTTTATCAAGTAAAAACCTTAGTTCCATAACATTCCAAGATCTGTTTGTAGCATTTCAAGCAATTGTTAATACATACATATGTTTAAAGAAAGCAGTTTGCATGTAGAATGAAATACTATTTTCCAAACCAGTGGAGCATGATATTTAAAGAGAACTTGAATTGTCATATAATAGACTATCCAATTATATCTGTTTTTGCCCTTTTAAAGACGTTTTTGTTATAAATCTATGAGCCATTCACTCACCATTTTGAAAGTACAAAGAATTGATATTTACTAAATGATTGGCATTATTTATACATTGCAAAGTTTAATGGCATCCATTACTGTAAAATAGAAGCAATGTGGTATAGAAAGAGCCAAACAGTTAAACAGAAATTTAAGCAAAGTAACTTTGTCTTAAAGAAATAGAAAGCAAGCCTTACCTCATAATAATGTTTGTCAGTACCTGGAAATTTAATTTCAACTTGTTATACCAAGTTATTTTTCTAGAACTAAAAAGAAATACTTTCAAATTTCATTTAACAGTAAAAATTAAAGATAAAAATATGGCAATGAGACATCTTATATTAATCCATAGCTACCAGATCTTGGCTCTGATCCATATAGATCATGCTGATTCATGTTTAGCCAACCAATTTTGCCATTGAGTTTGCCGTAGTTGTCTACCTATTGGCTTGTCATGCAAATCATCCATTACGTGACTCTCTTAGAGGGTCTCACATCTAATGTTTAAGTACTTGACATGGGCCAAACAAGGAGTGCATATATAATATTCAAATTCATATTTCAGGGATATACAAAATTTTACATAGGAATGGTAAAATTGCAACCTATAAATAAGAGAATATAATGACACAATGAGTTTTGAATATTCACTTTAAAACAAAGAAGAATAAATGTCCATAATCTCAAAGTTGTTTTGATTAGCATTTCGCTGATGGCATTTTTCTGTTTCCTCTGTGGAGAATTCTCTGTTTAGACCTGGACTTCAAATTTAATTGGTTAATTGGTTTCCTTAATATCTAGTTTCTTGAATTCTTTATATTTTGTGGGTAGAGGTAAGTGTTGCATGGATTTATTCCATATTATAATGTGGAAAATCAACCTTGGTATTTTTTTAACCTAAAAGAATATCAAAAAGAATGCTCTCCCATTATCTCTTTGGTCACATTATTAAGGTGACCATTACAAATATTCTACTTTAACCCCAAACCACAATTGTTGGCCTGTTATTCTGTGCATATTTTTATTTAACAAAAGTATTGAAACCATTTTCAAGAGTTTAAAAAAATATTACTCTTCATACATTTTTAAATCCTAGTAGCTGCAGAAGCAGCTTGGCTATATTAGTCTCTCAATAATGAACAATAATGAACAAATGATTGATAAAACAAAGAATATGCTATGGTTTGCTCATGATATCCATATTCTGTGCATTCTGTATGTAGTTTAAATATGTGTTTGCTAGCCATTTTAATCACTATAACAAAGTACATGAACTAATTGACTCATAAATATACATATTTGTCTTTTATTACACTTTTTAATATTCTATTGCATGTTTAAGATTTCATGCAGCTTTTGATCTTGATAGAGATAATCCACTATTGTAGAAATGTATGTTATAACAAACTTTCACACTCATTGTAAGCCAAATAGAGACTAAAGAAGTGTCTCTCAAGTCATAATTCTTTCCTACTCCATTCCTCCAGTGACTTGAAGACCATTCACTTGGCTCTACTTTTTAAGGATGTCATAATTTCTCAATAAAATTCCCTCTAAAGCAAGGGTATAGTATTAATGCATTGATTACTTTCCTGTGACTGTGATAAATACAATTACCAAATGCAATCTAGGAAGAGTCAGTTTAGTTTGTCTTGAAGTTCCAAACAGATGAGTCTGTGATGGCAGAATATAGCCATGCCCATAGGGAGCAAGAATGATGACAGGAACAGGAAGCTAAGAACCACAGGCAAGAACCAGAGAAACAAATTTGGAAATAGGTAAGGATTTTTACTCTAAATTCTGCCACTAGTAACAATCTTCTTCAATCCTGCCTATGTCTTCTAAATATTCACACACATTATCAACTGGGTACTAAGTGTTCAAATGCCTAAGACTACAGAAAATATTTCTTATTTAAATCACCCACATTTGGGGAGATGTTCAAACATTCAAAAATTAGTTATTTGAGCCATTGTTTTAAAAGGACTTATTTCATTTATGCCTGTATGTGTCTGAGTAATTATGGGAACAATTATGTATGCTGGTGCATGCCAAACGATGGTATTATATTGTGAGAACCAGAGTTACAGATATTTTCAGGAAATTTAGATCATTACATAGGTGCTGGAATTTTGACTCAGATTCTCATGATTATGCATCTAGCATTTATTGACAATCTTTGGAAATTTGGGCGTTCTTTCTAAACTACGTCCTGCTGGTAAGGGGCGCTATCATGGGGGATTTTTATATCCTCTCTCTCTCTCTCTCTCTCTCTCTCTCTCTCTCTCCCTTCCTCCCTCCCTCCCTCCCTCCCTCCCTCCCTCCCTCCCTCCCTCCCTCCCTCCCTCTCTCTCTCTCTCTCTCTCTCTCTCTCTCTCTCTCTCCTGACTTCTATTCCTAACCGGGCTCAATCTTCCTGGTCGCACTTGTTTGCCTTTCCTCCCCCTCGTTTTCTCCTACTTCTCTCTCCATTCGCTGCCCCCCACTTCCCCTGAGCTCTGGGGGACTTGTCCCTTCCCAGTTCTGTGAGGGACTTTATATGAATCTCTTAGAATACACCTTGTATCCTAGTTCCTCTGGTGATGTGAATTATAGGTTGATGATCCTTTGATCTAGGTCTAAAATCCATATATGAGTGAGTACATACTGTGTTCCTCTTTGTGACTGGGTTACCTCATTCAGGATGGTTTCTTCAAGTGCCATCCACTTGCCTGCAAATTTCAAGATGCCATTATTTTTTTCTGCAGAGTAGTATTCCATTGTGTAGATGTGCCACATCTTCATTAACCATTCTTAAATTGAGGGGCATCTAGGTTGCTTCCAGCTTCTTGCTATTACAAATAGTGCTGCTATGAACATAGTTGAACAGATGTCTTTGTTGCATGGATGTGAATCCTTTGGGTATATGCCTAAGAGGGGGGATTGCCAGGTCCTGTGGTAAACTAATTCCCCATTTTCCTGAGGAACTGCCATACTGATCTCCAAAATGGCTGTATGAGTTTGCACTCCCACCAGCAGTGGAGGAGTGTTCCCCTTTCTCCACATCCTCTGGGAATATATGCAGTGGCTCTTTCTCAGTCAGGCTAATTGAGGTGGAAAGACCTATCCTCAATTCAACAATCCAGGATTTCAGAAAATGAGAAAGCTAGCTGAGCATCAGCATCATCATGACATTCTGCTTTACACTTCTGCTGCCATGACTTCCTGATCATGCTAGACGTGCCCTCAAATTATATGCCAAAGTATGCTCTTCATTCCTTCAGTTGATTTACTCAAGTATTTGGTTATAATAGTGAGAAAATATGGAAAGATGCCTACACATTATTAGGGCTGAACTCAAGTTGCCTCAAGAAAACCCCAGTTTCTGTCATTTGGTGAAGAACTAATTTTTTTTATTTTTTATTTAAATATAAAGCAATCTTATTTTACTAACAATCCCATTTCCCTGTCTCTCCCATCCTCCCATTCCCCCATCAACCCCCATCCCTTCCCCCCCCCATCCTTTTCTCAGGGAAGGTGAGGCCTCCCATGGGGGATCATCATGCCTATCACATAATTTGGGGCAGTACCTATGCCCTCCCCCATGTATCTAGACTGAGAGAGAATTCATCCATAGGAAATGGGCTCCCATAGCCCATTTGGGTTCTTGGGATAAATACTGGTTCCACTACCAGAGACTCCATAGACTGCCTAAGCCCTGCAACTGACACCTACGTTCAGGGAGCCTGGTTCTACCTTATGCTCAGTTCTCCAGCTGTCAAGCTGAAGTTCATGAGCTCCCACTTCCTCAGGTCAACTCACAAGAAGATCATCCCTGGAGCTCCATGAATGACTTGCAGGCAGTGGACACACATGTGAACAAGTCTCCTTTATCCTCTAATTGTTTACTGGTAATACCTTGGGAATGTTCTTTGAGAATCTTCACCTTTCCAGAACTTACAAGATTTGTTTACTTCCTGAGTCTTAAGGTCCTTACTCTCCCTCTAGAAAGAATTTTTCAATTCAAAGGGATTTCCATACTTCATAAAATGTTCTCTAGTTCCCATTGATCAATCTTACTTTGCAATGACATAATATTGCATATACTATAGGGATCATCTCTGTTTCCTTACACATTTTAATTTATTGAAGAAACCTGGAGAAAAGAAATGAAAATCAATTGATTAATATTGAAGAAAACATGGCAAACAGCAAATGATTGCCAGATGAAACCCAAACAAACCAACAACTACATTAAAATAGACTAAACTGTTTCATTTTCACCTTTAATGTAAATAATTAATACAGATGAATTTTATGTTGTTTACAAACACAATAAATTCTAACAAAACAAGACTACTTAAGAAACTTACAATATAATAGAAAGTAGCATATGAATATGAAGCATAATTACTAAAATGTGATGCAAATTTAATTGTCTATTCTAAATTTAGTCAGGATGATTCAGGACAAGAGGGAATTGGGTTACCTATTAATAGTAACAGAGAACAATTTCTCAGTGGTTATGTGCATTTGTTACTGGAGTTTATTTTTCAGCACCTACATGGTGCTTCACAACCAACTGTTGCTCCAATTCCAGAGAATCTAACTCTATGATGATCTCAACTTTTACTGATTTCAGAAATGGACACAAAGTACGCAATTGAAGTTAAATTCATCATCATCCTGTTCTTGTAGTCTGTGTCACAGCTATGGTTTATATCATCTTTCTATTTCACTGTTGTGTTTAAAAATTTAATTGCCTATGCCAAGCATTGAATACAATGCTTTTCTTTTTCTTTGTTTGTTTATTTGTTTGTTTTGTTTTGTTTTTTGTTTTTGACTTTTTAGTGATAGGGTTTCCCTGTGTAGCTTCACCATCAATGCCTGACTGACATCTCCTTTTTTAGAATTCAACAGTCTTCAATAATGAAAGTCTGTTAACTTCATCCACTGTAAAAGCCCCGAAAAAGTTTTGGATTTAAGAGGATATGTATGTATATTGACCAAGTATTTATTTATGTACTAAATAGCATCGCAGTTTAATCATAAAATATTATGTGTTGCAGGTGTAGCATTAAATACACAGTAATACTGAATTGATTATAGCAAACAGAACAGAATACTATTCCATAAACCATTGAAAAACACATTAGGAACTGTAGGGAATACGGGTTTTTTCCGCCCGCCGCCTGGTCTTGTCCGGCTGCCGTGCCAGCCCCAAATAACACACAGAGACTCTGTTTTAGGTACAATGCTATTGGTCCGGTACTAGTTTCTTATCAGCTAGCTCTGTCTTAAGTATTAACCCATTTCTGTTAATCTAATATTTCCACGTGGTCTTCTTGCCGGGGAAAGGGTTGTATTATATCTTTTTACATATGGTTACTAACTATACAATCAACCAAAATTGGGCTAAATTATGATAGCATATATAATTATGAAGCAAACTATAGCAAAGAAAGGGAGTAGCTTTTGGCACATAAGGCCTGAGATAATGTATTTATGCCATATATACTGATATATTTCTCCTGTACACACACACACACACACACACACACACACACACACACACACACACACACACCTTGCCAATAGCTCCTGTCAGAGCAGGAAAGAATTGATTTGGGGGGGGGGGAAATGGAGAGCAAGGGTGAATACATATATCTGTCAACCAAATGATGCATGCACTTCTGAAGTGAAGGGCAAAGTCAATTGAAAATAGGACAGAAAGCACAAAAAGGTTGAAGGGAAGAAGGTGGGACTGAGTCACTGAGGAAAGAGGCAAAATCTTGTCTATTGTTAAGTGTAACTCCTGCCTCTGTCACTTTCTGTCTGAGACTCATACATTTGCTTCCTCCAAATAGTGCAACAGAATAGATCTATGATTCTGAAGAAGCATTCAGAACATTTAATACACTCTTCAGTAGAAAGACATATGGAAGTGTTTCAAATGACTAATATGAAGTTACTAAATTGCTACATATCACATTACTTGAATGTCAACAATTGGAATGATTTTATTATTATCTCCAGTTCCTATGACTCACTGCCTAAATTGCAATGTGAACTTCCATTTTTGTGATATTTTTAACCTAGTTATGTGTTCTCTATTCCAACTGAATCACCTATAATGTATGATACAATTAAAGAACCTATAATAATGTGGATGCATAATCTGAAGAATCAATTTGTTATACAAAAAAAAAGTAAATTGGCAAAACAGGTAGCAGAAGAAAATCAAATCAGCAACTTTTCCCTTAAAGAAAAATATTGTAATATAAACAACACTGGTTTGAAATGCATAGAGATAGAACATACTCTTCAAAATAACTGTAATATATATCAGATCACTGAACACAGAACTTTTCAAACTGAGGTCAAAAGTAGAAATGGTGATTTCATGGAGTCAATAATCTTTAAAGTTAATTGAAAATATTAACTGTATTTTCATTGTATAAATAGAAATACTGAAAGCATTTTAAAATATACATTATTTATAGATTAAAACAATATTTTTGTGTTAGTGCTGACTAAAAAGTAAATATGATTTGGCTCTCTAACCTTGATTTGTTCATATATATATTTTCAAACATATATATATGTTTGTGCTCATGTTCAACAGTACTCACAAGGAACTGTGCCACACACAGAGATGTATATACCCTCAAAAATACCTTCATATACTGAGAAATGGCATTGCTTTGAGGATTTACCAATATTGAAATCATTTAAGACATCAGTTGATGATTACCACATATCAATAGTCAGTCATTAACTGGATCTAACATATAACAATTACAAATAAAATATGAGGACCACCTTTTTCCACACATTATTTGCTGTATTTAGGGGTTGTTTCTGTGGCTACAGATTTTAAACAAAGCTTCTCTAAAGAAGAAAAAAATGTCTCCAAAATAAGATAAAAAAGAGATGGTCACACCAGAAAAAAAGATGGGTTTGGTATACCATATAGACAAAGCTGGACACTGGAGAACAGGGAAAGGCAAGATGGAACAAAAGAAAATTGCCATTGGGAGGAAAAAGAAAGCACAGAGAACACAATGAAAGCCAATATTTGCTTATCTTCAAAGAGGTCAAAAAGACATTGTATCCATAAAACATGAAGAAACTGCTTCCAGAGCAGAGAACAAAGAGCTGAAAGTGAAAAATGTACTTTACATAATCACATCTTTGTTACATTGCTGGTAATGTGCTATTACAAAAATTATGTCAGTAAACAAGGCAGAAAAGAACAAAAGATAAAAATGAAAAATTTATAAATGTTGGAAAATAAGTCCCTTTCTAAACAAGAATCACTTCTAAGTATGTTCTAAGAACATATTACTCACTTGGAATTAATTTATGGAATAGATAAATCAGATGAATAAATAGGTTTGTAAATATAAAAATATGCAAATATGTAGTTCTTTAACAAATAATAAATAATAATGGATAAATATGATTAGATTTCAAAAACAAAATGGAAACAATTATCAAAGAGGAATAGATCCAAAATGAAACATTCCATTATAGAACTCTGCTAGAGATCAGCATTCTCATGGAAAATATAACAACATTTTTGATTATTTTTTTATTTTTAAAACAATTTTATTTTACATACCAATCCCAGTTCCCTTTCCCTGCCATCCTCCTGCTCCCCACTCCACTTCCTCTCCACCCCATCCTCCACCCACTCCTCAGAAAGGCTGAGATCTCCCATGGGAATCAACATGCTGCTTGCAATATGTCCCTGTGGTTTTGTTGTGTTGTGTCTTCAGTTTCATTTATTTCCATGAAATTTCTTTCTTCCTTTTCTGCCTCATTCATCATGAGTTCTTTAATCCCCATGAGTTTTGTTTGCTGTCAGATTTAAAATTTATTTTATTGTGGTCAGATAAAATACAAGGAATTATTTCAATCTTTTTGAATTTGTGAAGATAGTTTTGTTTCCCAGATACTGTCTACTTTAGAAGAAGGTCTATATGCTGCTGAGTAAAATGAATGTGTAGTCTTTGATGTTTGGGTGGATTATTCTCTAGCTATTTGAAAAGACCATTTGATGTATGATCTCACTAATTCTGATTTTTCTGTTTATTTATCATTCAGGTGGCATGTGGTTTTGAGGTAGTAAGTTATGGAAATAAACTACTTTTTGTGGCCTCATGCTAATCTGTGCCTTTAAATCCAGTAGTACTTTTTTTTTTTTAATGAATTTGGGTGCACCAGAGTTTGTTGTCTGTATGTTTAGTATAGTAACACCTTCTTGGGAAATTGTGCCATTGATTGGGAGAGGTGTCCCTCTTTATCTCTTCTTATTAGTTCTAGTTTGAATTCTACTTTGCCAGATATTGGGAAAATATCTGCTTACTTCCTGTTCCCATATGATTAAAGTACTTCGTCCATTCTTTTACTATAAGTGCCCATCTGTGGAGTGGATGGGTTCTAGGTGTGTTACAGACAGAGCAGATTGGTGCAGAAGAGAGGATATATAGTCAGTTGGGCCAAGAGGTTGTAAATATTATTTAAGGAATGATGTCAGATAGACGGAAGGGACTGGGCTGGTGTAGAGAATGTGCCTGTTGATTGCAGTATGGGAGTAGATCTGAATAGAAAAAAGAAAAACAAAAACAAAATCCATTGCTGATATTTTACATGTGCTTCAACATTCTTCTTATTCATTAGGCTTCATTATGTAACCATAGTATTTTTCCAAGTTAATTACACTCTTCCTTTAGAAAATTGTATTTCTAATTCTTTTCACAGTAAGTTTGAATAACTAATACACTATTTCTGTTCCTCCATCTACATCAGATACATGGTTCCTAATAGCTTATCAGTAAAAAAAAATCTCTTTTCAATGTTACTTGTTGCCATCAGCTACAGTTTGTCCCTTAAAAATACAGTTCTACTTGGCCTTGGCAGTAGAATATATTAAACATCAATAAGCACGCCTTTTGTGAGTTTATCTTCAGTGGTTCAAGTAAGAGCTTTATTATGGTCAAAGTAAAATGGTTTTCATATATAAGCTTGCCAAGCTCTAACTGTCAAAAAGAATTTTATTAGTCTGGTAGATTTGCTACTGGAAAACTTTTTTGTTTGCTAGAGTTTTAGTTGAGTAAAATGAATACAAAAATCCTGCACACATTTCTTTAAGAGTATTCTATTTCCAGTGAACTGGAACAGTGGGCAAAGGCACTTTCTACACAAGCTTGATGAGCTGAGTTGATCCACAGGACTCATACTAAAAGGAGAAAACCATCTCCTCAAAGCTGTTCTTATGATCTTTACTTTTGCATGCACTTACACACATGCACAATAATAATAATAACAAAGTGTGTGTCTGTATATATGCACATGCTTATATGTGTGCATTTGTGTAGATGTATGTAAACTCTCCTCAATATGGGCAAAATCATCTTTGATGTTTGTAGAAACTTTCAAGTGTCCCTGCATTAGTAACATCTATATAAAAGCATAAAATTTTGCATTTATCTAAAGATATTGATGCAGATATTTATAGATGCTTAAAGAAAATGGGATAAAAACTTCACAAATACATTAATAAAAATATTATATAATCTTTAGAAACATATTACATAGCGAACATTCGTTAAAATCAGGGAAAAAGGCAGTACTACATCTTCCACTTCATACTCTTGATTTGTTCAACTGCACTCATAGGGAAATCACAAGCTCAGAAAGGTGATGTAGCCTTGAGACTTTTTTCCTTACTCGTTTCAAGTTTAATTCAGACTATTGGTTATAAAGCAGTTCCAGGGCATACAGGGCTTCTAAAGAACTTATCATTTCATAGGACTTGTTCAATCTCTACTAATCTGTCAAGTTTGTGTACCAGCTCTTGTCAGGATATGAAAACCATGTTCTACTGTCAGGAGTCTAATTTACTATCTGAAATTCATAATTGGTCAAAGTGAATAGAACATTTTTCTTCAGAGTGCTCACTTAAAAAAGAGCCATCTATATTGCACACTTCCCCTAAGGCTCAGGGAATATCATAAAAAATGGGCCTGAAAGATTGTCAGCCAGCTTGGGGGAAAATTACAACACAATACTGTCTTCTAGACTTGACAAAGACATTATATTCATGAACATACTGCATCTATAGTCTTCAGAACCAGACATATACAAGATGATGTCAGTCAATTTTGTAGCATGGAGAGGGAAGAACGTTCAGGGAGGATTAATTCCCATACCTGATGGTCTATAGAAATTAATGGCTGGTGGTGGGATGTGTCCACTTTCTTTAGTGGTGTGACTCCTATAATCCCAACATCATGTGGACTCAGTGCGTTTTTACAAAATAAGGAGATAAAGAAGTCATGAAGTTAAAATGGAGATGTGAGAATTGAGAGGAGTTGGAAACGTGTTAGTGACAGATGGATGTGCTCTGAATGTATTGTATTCATGTATGAAATTTTCCAATGAATAAATAAAAGTTTTTTTAAGTTTTTAAATTAAATTTCTGCCTGGTATCCCCATTTTTACAATATTTTTAACCAACCTCGGTAAGAGGTAGAAAATAAGATAATTATTATAGAGTACATACAATGAAAGTAGCAAATTATTTTCCGAGTTTATTTTTGTCACACTAACTGAAATCTGTGATACTTTACAGTCAAATATTAATTAAAATTTCCCATTCTATGTATTTTTCATCAGTTTGATTGTTGTAAAATATGCAATTATAGTGTTTGCATATGTAAATTGGAAAGATTTAGTTGTGGGTTTTTGGAAAAATTTGATGTGGAAATCTGACAATTAGAGGAAATTTCTTCTTTAATGTAACTATGATTACTAAAAAGAATTAATTCTAAGTTAATATTGAGATTTCAGTTATTTTGGTTCTGGAAATCTTCCAGTATCTGTAGTTCATAGCATTTTCTTTAAAATGATAGGTGAGAACACCTAAAAATATTCACCTGCTATTTTGACTGTTTGTCACATACATTTTTATATTATTATTTTTGGTATTTCATATTTTAAAATGCAATATACAAATGTCAAGAGAGTAATATAGGGGTTAAAGTGATGGCTCAGAAGCTAAGAGCACTGGCTCTTCTTCTAGAGGTCCAGAGTTCATTTCCCAGCAACCACATGGTGACTGCCATCTGTCTGTAATGAGATCTGGTGCCCTTTTCTGGCTTGCATGCATCCATGCCAGCAGGACACTGTATACATAACAAATAAATCTTTAAAAATAAAGAAATGTTTAAAAATAGTGTAATATCAATATCATTATTGTCATAACATAGCCTTCTATACAAATGTAAAAAATTAAGACATTTCAACAAAAGTGAAAAAATACCACCAATATAAAGGTACACATTTAAATTCTTTAAGCCAAAGATCATTATAATTTTATCATTTTCTCTGAGGTATTAACTGAATTTCTTCAAAACTATACCTATTTTTACTTTTCAAGTGTTTTTCCAAATAAATAGATTATATGTTCTGTAGGGAAATATCTCTTATAAAATAGAATGCATTTTTGAATCATTTTATGGATAATTTTAGTGGATTATTTATTAATAAATATTTAATAAATTCTTTATCAATGAATATAATCAAAGAGCCTACCCATTGCTTATTTATTAATGATTTATATACTTTTAAATATTTAATAATGAATCAGTGTTTGTTGAGTAATAGATATGTACTTATTGGATGTTTATCAATACAACATGCTACTGACATCTTTTGCATTTATAACTCCTTTAATCTTTGATATAGTATCAAATAGACTTATGTGTAAGTATGTGCTGAAATTACAAGGTGTAGTGAACTTTCCCTAACTGATTTACCTCCAAGGAAATGGGTGCAAAACAAAAGGCAAAATTTTTCTGAACAATACTCATGATTTCAAAGTAAGAGTTCTCTTGAAGTTGCTAAGAGTGGGAAAAGGAGTACAAATACACCATTCCATTATTTTTTCACTAAGAATAAGTTACTCCTAAGGTTTGAGTTGATTTTCCAAATGCTGTGTAATTATAATGGGTTCAATCTCTGAGTCTTTTTGGAACCAAGGCTTACTTTATATTTTAATTTATGGTAAAGTTTCTCAATGATGGATGATAGCACCTCCTAGAATATTTTTCTATGTGTCTTAGCACCTAGAAATTAAAAAGCTACAAATTTAAGGTCTTAGATCTTGGATGCCCCTTAAGTCAACATTGGCCAAGCTATTTTAGAGAGTAACCTTATTCAGCTTCCCACAAACTCACTTTGAAGCCACATCCACAAAAAAAGATATTTTGCATTTAAAACCACCAAGACAACTGCCTTTCTTAGTCATTCCTCATAAGAATCAGTATCCATTAAGTAGCTCCAGCTTTTGGTCAAGAGCTAATCTTTTTGTGCTTTCTTCTATAACCATGTCTATATAATATACTGCCTCAATTTCTGTCTTTGAGTTAATAGTATATTAATTAATGTTATTAATATGCATTGTTGGGGACCATCACCATCCTTACTACCTCAGGTCTCCAAGATAGAAAATTACTGCCTCTTAAGAAGTAAGCAGAATGTGCATGGTGTGTGTGTGTGGATGTGTGCATATGTAGTGTGTTTGTGTGGTATGTGTGTGCAAAGGTGTGTGTATGTGTGTGTGTGATGTATGTGTGTATGTGTGGTGTGTGTGTGTATAGTGTGTTTGTGTGATGTGTATGTGCTGTGGTGGTGTGAGTATGGTGTGATTCTGGTGTGTGTGGTATGTGTGGTATGATTTGTGTGGGTGTGTAATTTTGTAGCAACATTATTCTATGTAGTTTTATATTTTTGTCTGTTACTAACAATCTAAAGGAAACTACATCTTTATTTCATCATGATTTATCCTTAGGTAGCTTTTTATGCCCTTTATGATGGTGACATAGAAATGTCTGTCCAGATAAAAGTCAAAAGTTTTTGTAGTGTCTCATAGATGCTGGAAGCCTTTCTTTAAATCAGTCAAATATGATTTATCACTTTGAGGGGAGGATATTTGTTTTAATTAGATTGCATATTTTAGCTGACTTCTGTGTCTCAAAGTAATTCAAGATATTCTGCCTCGTTCCTCTCTCCACTTCCTCTTTGAAAAATTACATAAGAATTATACAGGAATTATTTAATTACATTGTGAATTCATTATCTACTTAACAGGCCTGCCTAATGCCACTTGGCTCAGGCAGATGGAAGCCACCCACAGATAAGCCTAAGCTAGCTGAAGAACAGACAAGGCAACGGCAGTGGGGAGCAGGATGATACGGGTAGCCTACTTTCCACCCTGGGCCATTGTGACATTTGGCCCAGGCTGCTATCATGGACCATATCTGGGTCTGTGGCCCTCTTTTGACATCCATGGTCCATGTTGCCACCAAAGCCCACAAGATTGTAAATTGTCTGGGCTGCCACTTGTGGCTATGTAGGTGCTACAGCAGGGACCTTGCCAATTTGAGTAGACTGTGCTGTCACCAGGTGCCATGGTAACATCTGGGACCAAGCTGCAGGTGAGGACCATGTCTGTATAAATGGCCAACTGAAGCAATGGTCTAAGTTGGTGTCCTTGAATCTTATTACCACCAAAGGCCATCGGGATCTCAGGATCAGGCTGGCCTCCTGAAACTGTGTTGGTGTCTAATATCCATGCTACAGCTGTGCCATACTGATTGGGGTGGCTTGTACAGCTGTCAAGGACCATGGTGACCTCTGGGACATATCTGGGTCCCTTTCCCTACAGCAGCCAGAGTCTGATTTGATGTCCATGATTCCTGTTAACCTCCAATGACTGTTCAGATACCTGGAGTCTGGTCAGCCACTTGATATCATGTTGGTTTCCAAAAGTCATGCTGTCACAGGGCTATACTGACCTGAGTGACCTAACCTTCCACAGGGAGCATGGCGATATCTGGGCCTGGGCCTGAGCTGCACATAAGCCCAAGTCATTGGTCTCAACTGAGTGTTTTCCTGCTTTCTATGAATTGAAATCATCCTTATTTCTCCAGTTCAGAATCAACAGTGAGTGTCTGAAGGATTGAGACACCAATAACTCCTCATACTTGACTGAAAGTCAAACAAACAAAAAACCTTGGACAGCAAGAAAAATGAAGCAAAACTTTCCTTAAATGAAGCAGTCTAGAAATTTGTATCAGACACACTGTCATTAAAAGAAGTACTGGAGCCCATTCCCTATGGGAAGATGCCATACTCAGCCTTATTGTAGCTGGGAGGGGTTTGGTCCTGATTCAACTTAATCAGCCAGGTTTGTCAAACCCCTTGGAAGCCCTTACCCTGTGGGAGGAGTGAATGGGGGATGGTCTGGAGGGGGAGGTGAGGGATGGTGGGAGGAGGAATGGGAGGGAGAACTGTGGTTGGAATGCAAAATGAAATTTTAAAAAATTAAACCAAAAAATATTCCACATGACCAGGATTTATCATAAAACACACACACACACACACACACACACACACACACACACACACACACACACACACACACACACACACACAATGAAAGGACAAAGTACACAAATTCTATACAAATGTTCTTCAGTGAGAACAGGACATAGAATTTAAAAGCCCCTTCATAAACTATGTCAAATAATTCAAGGAGTTTAAAGAAGAAATGGACAAAATCAGTGCAATGAACTTAAAGGAAACAGCAATTGGCATAACTGATCCAAGAAAATACAAATATATGGCTGAATGAAATGTCAGAGAAAACTGACTTAAGTAAAGAGATAGAAATAGTGGGTAGGATTCAAGCTGAATTGAAGATGGAATTGAAAAACTTAATAACCCAAATCGAAAGCTAAGAGGAAAGTTAAAACCAGAGTGAATCACTTAGAAAATAATATCAGGAATTGAACATTGTATACAGAAATTGGATCATGTAAAGACTATAAAAAATTTGAACACAATAGGAATATACAGAAAGTGTGGGACAATATGAAATATCAAATCTTTTAATTACAGGTATGGTGAAGGAGGAAAATACTAAGTAAATTACATAGATCAGTTATTAAATAGGTTCACAGAGGAAAACTTTTCCAAAATAAAGACATACCCATACAGACACAAAAAGCACACAGAATTCCACAATGAAAATTCCAAAAAATAAAATTCCCACAGTATATTATAGTTAACACTAAATTTATAGAATGAAGAAAAAGATAATACTGAACTCTGCAAGAGAAAAATGACATACGCCCGTAACAATAATAGCGGCTAAGAGAATCTTATCTGAGATCACGGCTGAAGCTTCACAGTAGCTTAAGGGGATTCAGGCTCTTACTGTCCCAGCCACCTCTTCTGCCATGATCCCCCAGCCTTAACTGTAGGGGTGTTGCAGATGTTTCAGTTGGGCGCTACCCAGACAGTTAGGGATTTTGTAATGGTCTTTGTTTAAATAGAAGTTTCTTTGATGAAGGGTGACCAGAAAGTCCATGGTGGAACTTTACCCACAAAATCTCAAAATATAGCCACTTTATTCAGAACTGCACAATGACATCATTTGACATGAAAACAGGGATGGTAGAAATCTCACAGGTGCTTCCCTTTATGAAGAGCCACGGGGAGTTAATGGCAGCTAAAAGAGAAAATCTTCCTTCAGGTCAGAGGCCCCACAGAGTTTTTCCAGTCCTAGAAGCTCCACTTCTGTTTCCTGCACCTGTCAGGTGGCTCATACCACCTGTAACTCCAGGTCCAGCTCCAGGCATATCCAGGGCCTCTGAAGCTGCATATACATAACATACATATAATATATGTATATGTATATATAATATAATATAATTAGAAATAAAAGTAAAACTTTAATAAGACTTCTGTAAATACAACAGTGCTATATGATCTAAAATTCGTTATTAGAAAGACAAGAGTGAAAAAATAGAATATACTGAATGATTTATGGTTTATCTTGTGCACAATGCTATTAAATATTAATACACCTTGCTGGTACTATTATTATATTTGTTTTATTGTTTGGTATAGATCTTTTAAAAATTCTGAATTATATCTGTTGTTTTGGCATTTTCTAAATATGTGCCAACATTGTATAAAATTTACAATAACTAAAGAATAAGTAAATATTTAAGTTACACTAAAAATATTTTTAAATACAATAGAAAGTTACCTATGTGCACATTGATACTTTAACCTTGTTGACATCACAAACTTGGAAAAATTGCAACTAGGTCTCACTCCCCTCTACAGTCTCCATTGAATAACAGATGAACATCTGTTCCCAGAATAAAACTACTTTTTTTTTTTCAAATATTTCTCTCAGATAACTTTCTGGGTTTAACTGCAGCTTTAATCTATTCTCCATTCACCTCAAATATTTTATATTTATTCCCCTGTGCACCTGAAAGTAGAATTGGTATCGATATTGATTTTATTTTTCTCTTCTCCCATGCCTTTGTTTAAGCTCCATAATTTTTCTGGAAATTAACATTGAACAAATTATAGAGTGTTTTAAAATAGTTTTCTGAAAAGTTACCATTTTCCACAGTTAAGATAGGGCTAAAATGCAAAGAAAGACAAGGAGGGCTCAGGTTTGCCCAAGGTTCTTGCATTCAGCATGTGCCCACGTGACGCTATTGTTATCAATCCTGGGGGCACACTGGAGGAAGAAACCCTTGCAATTTCTCTGACCTAAAAGGTGCAGCTATAAGCAGATGTTTCATTTTCCCCATTGCTTCATCTTTATCCTTGAACTTATCAAAGTAAATTGTATTCATCATTTCTTTCTCTTTTCCTCATAAATTATACAGTTAATATTGTTGTAATCAACTGTTCTATATTTGTGTGTATTTACACTTAATATCCCCCTTGTTTATTAGCTTCCTCTCCATTTCACCAACTGAAGGACAAAAATTTAATTTGTCAATACGTAAAACATTGTTTATATCATTGAATTCCTTTCCTTATTTGATGATTCCTGTAAAAGATTTTCACTGTGCCTATATCCCTCTTTCCACAGAACAATATTCTTTCTTTAATTTACTTACAATGTTTACTCAAGTCAGACACCACATTTAGTACCTCTGTACATGTACAAATTCTGACTCTTATTCTAACAGTTTTGAGATCCTCTCTTCTTCTTCTTCTTCTTCTTCTTCTTCTTCTTCTTCTTCTTCTTCTTCTTCTTCTTCTTCTTCTTCTTCTTCTTCTTCTCTCTCCTGGATATAAATGCGTTTTCTGCATTGTGTCCATTCCAAGTGACTAAATTATCACTTGCTTTTTAGAGAAGAATAGATGGATGTTGGATAGACTAAAGCAACAGATGCCTTTCTGCTGTTAATACTCTCTGCCAAGTAAGTATACTATTATTTGAAATTTTCAATATAAACTGTAACCAAAAGCTTTATATGTGATAGATGATTCCAATGCAAAATGATTCCATTATGAATTTATAATAGCTGTCCTATTTCTACTGTGATTCTGTAAGCCCCTGAAAATTTGTTAGAAATGTGTGTAGATTCCCAAAAAATTATGGCTCAAGCCAAAACATTCTAATTTTACTTTAAAATCCAATAAAATTAACATACTAGAAAAATCCAGTTAGATGCTAAGTCTTGGTAATACATAGACAATGAGTTCAGCTAAAAAGACATTGCCGTTTTTAGAACATTTTAATTGTTACAAAAAAGAAGAAAGTTTAATAACAGGTTTGTATAAAAGTGTTATGTACTGCTGTTGCAGAATATAGGATGATTATTGACATTATAAATATCTGAGTCACAAGAGAAGCACTTGGTGATCACCTGTGATCCATCTTTCCTACAAGCCACAGAACAGGGCCAATTCTTGTCATGGAACTTGAAGTGACAATTTAAACATCAGGGATTCTGGCAAGTCCTTTAGTCAATCTGCTCCAAGATTACTCCAGGCCATCCACAGTGGGGTGTCTCTATGATCTGTCTGGTTGAAAATTGATTACAGTAATGAGGAATGCTAGATTAAGTTGAAATACTTTCATGTTTAAAAATTCCCTAAGCTCAACTCATGTATCATAGAACATTGTTTTAGGATGAGTTTCAACAAAAATAGATGGGTAGATTAATGGAATTGACTTGAAACCCCTGATATCAACCCACACACCTACGAACACATGATTTTTTGACAAAGTAGCTAAAATTATACAGTAGAAAAAAGAAAACATCTTCAACAAATGATGCTGTCATAACTGGATGCTGGTGTGTAAAAGACTGCAGACAGGTCCATATATAATGCCATGCACAAAACTTAAGTCCAAGTGGATCATAGACCTCAACATAAATCCAGCCACATTGAAAATCTTAGAACAGAAAGTAGGAAGTACCCTTGAAGGATTTGGTACAGGTGACAGCTTCCTGAACATAACACCAGTAGCACAAACACTGAGATCAACAATTAATAAATGGGATCTCCTGAAACTGAGAAGCTTCTGTGAGGTAAAGGACACAATCAATAAGACAAAACAGCAGACCACAGAATGTGGAAAGATCTTCACCAACCCCACATCTATCAGAGGGCTGATCTCCAAAATATATAAAGAACTCAATAAGATAGTAACCAAACACTAAATAATCCAATTAAAAAGTGGGGTACAGAATAGAGAATTCTAAATAGAGGAATCTAAGATGGCTGAAAGACAAGAAAGTGCTCAACATCCTTAACCATCAGGGAAATACAAATCAAAACAGCTCTGAGACACCATCTTACTCCTGGCAGAATGGCTAAAATCAAAACTACCAATGACAGTTTATGCTGGAGAGGATGTGGAGAAAGGGGAACACTCCTCCACTGCTGGTGAGAGTAAAAACTTGTACAGCTACTTTGGATATAAGTATGGCGATTACTCAGGAAAATGAGAGTCTACCACAAGATCTAGAAATTCCACTCTTTGGCATATACCCAAAAGAGGCATATTAATGCAACAAAGACATCTGTTCAACTATATTCATAGCAGCATTATTTGTAATAGCCATAACCTGGAAGCAACCTAGATTCCCCTCATCCAAATAATGGATAAAGAAAATATGGTACATTTACACAATGGACTACTCAGGTGTTGGGGGGACAGAATCTTGAAATTCCCTGGCAAATGGATGGAACTAGAAGAAACCATCCTGAGTTAGGTAACCCTATCGTGGAAAAATAAGGATGTGGAAAAACAGACAGGCTTAATAGATGTTTATTCAGGGGAGAAATAACTTACAAAAGAAACAGATGAATGCCAGCAGTTTCCAGTCCCAAGGATGCCTGTGGATGTTCTCTGTCTCTGTCCAGGAAGCAAGAGAGAGCTCCAGGGTTACTGATCCAGACCTAGTTCTCCCAGGTCAAGTCTGCCCCTGTCCTCACCAGCAATGGGCGTGGTCAGTGCAACAGGTGATGGTGGGGTGGATATCTCACTACAGTAACCAAGTCACAAAAAGACACACATGGAATAGCCTCACTCATATATGGATTTTAGACATAAAGCAAAGTATCACCAGCCTATATACAATCCACACTACCAGAGAAGCTTGGAAACAAGGAGTACCCCAAAAGAGACATATATGGTCCCCCAGAGAAGGGGAAAGGGACAAAATCTCCTGAGCAAATTTGGAGCAAGGATGCCGGGGGGGCGGGGTTGAGTTAGGAGAAAGAGAAGAGGAGAGGAGGGGACAGGAGTCATGAGGGAGCAGGAAAATTGAGTCAGAAAAAGAATAGAAGAGAGCAAGAAAAGAGATACCCTAATAGAGGGAGTCATTATAGATTTAAAGAGAAAACTGGCACTAGAGAATTGTTCAGAGACCAACAAGGATGACCCCCAACTAACAATCTAAGCAATAGTGGAGAGGCCCTTCTCTCATACTATGATTGGTGATTACCTTATATGCCATCCCAGAACCTTCATCCAGTAGCTAATGGAAGCAGAGTCAGATACCCATTGCTAAACACTGAGCAGAGCTGAGGGAATCCAGTTGCAGAGAGGGAGAAGTGATGAGCAAAGAGGTCAAGAACAGACTGGAGAAACCCACAGAAACAGCTGACCTGAACAAGGGGGAGCTCATGGACCCCAGTCTGATAGTTGGGAAGCCAAGATAAGATCGACCCAGGCCCTTGAACATGGGTCTCAGTTAGGAGGCCTTGGCAGTCTATGGATCCTCTGGCAGTGGAACCAGGATGTATCTGTAGTGCAAGAATAGATTTCAGGAGACCATTCTCCATCGAGGGATACTCTCTTAGCCTAGAGACACGGAGGAGAGTCTAGGCCCTACCCCAAATGACTTGACAAATTTTGATGATGCCTCATGGATGGCCTCACCCTCTCTGGGGAGTGGATGGGGGATAGGATGGGGGGGGGTCAGTGAGGGGCATGGGAGGATTGAGGGAGGGACTGAGGTTGATATGCCAAATAAAAATATTTAATAAATAATATCCTAAAAAATAAAAAGGATGAGTGTCAAAAGTATTTGATCACCTTAAATAATTAACAAACAGTATATTTTTTATAGCATTGGAACTGAAGTATTTTGAACCACACTATTAACAACTACAACACAATGAGCTCAACTGTTGAAAAGCAAATAAGAAGCAGTTTTATTGATCAGAATACTGGTTGCTACTCCTGTGTGGAAGGCAAAGGCCTTCAGAGAAAGCTGTTAAGTATATAACATGTATTGCATGATTCTACAATTTTCAGAATTGAAAAACACCAGGTTCAATGTTAAATCCTTAAAAATATTACTTTACTGACTTGTTGGAAATTATTAGATGGTTTAACTTTAGTGTGTTTGCAACAAAAGGTATTCAAAATTAAAGTACGGACTCCCAGTAGTTTTTCTGTATTCTGCAATCCAAGTTGACTGTATTTAATCTGACTGTATTATGTATATAGTACCCCATACTGTTTTGGGGGTTTTTTTTAACACATACAGCATTCCATCTCATAGGAATCCAAAAATCTTACAGGTCTGTCTACTACATTTCTACCATAAGTTTACACTGAGACAGTGTAAGTGCATTGTTTATATAATTTAATTGCCTTTGACCTCTACAAATTATAACTTCCCATAAGTTAGTACAATTACTTTAGAGATGAGAGTTAATAAAATTGGTACAATATCTCAGTAAAATATTTTAATCTTTGAATTAGACACTATCTAATAAATTCTACAATATTGTTCATATATTAATTAAAATGATTCTAGGCAGAAAATATCTGAATGGTACAGAACTACTCTGCATGAGTTTCAAGCTTCTATGCAAAGTAGCAATATTTTTTTTAAAAGATAGTTTTCTATAGGTATTTACTTCTTTATTTACTTCTTTTGTGATACTAGGGATTGAACCCAGATCACTTTGCATTCTAGAGAAACCTTACCAATGGCATATATGTCATATGTGGGATTCTTATCTTTTGGAAACTTACTTTTTTTTAAAGTTGTAGTCTTTTCTCAAATTATACCACTATAGTGATTAAAGTATGAATTGCTTCAACTATCATTAGCCAATTATTCCTCCCAAACATCTTAAAAGTCATACTATTTTCTGAGTAGTCATGGTATTGTCCTAGCATTTTTTTCATTTATGGTTGAATCAGAGAAAAAGACATACTTGCTAAACTTGCTAACCTTGACTAAGGAACTTACAATGAAAACAATCTTTAGTAAAAGAGAGATAAAGAAATGAATACCTGAATAAATACTTAGTGGAACAACACAATATCATGGCAATGCTTTACTCTGATAAGGACATATGTACACAGGAGTGGAGGAAATTTTTCTGTAATATCAGAAAGAAAATCTCAAGTTTAGGGTCAATGTGCTAAGACATAATAATATGTAAATAACAGCTTTCAAGTAGTTATGAATCAAAAATATACCTATAAAGAAAGAAGAGTCCCATTTTACATCTTCTCTAAACTAAGAATAAATATTGACCTGAGCATAAAAGATAAAATTATAACATTTTAAAAGAAAACATGATAATGAATTATCATTATGTCTTTGGATTATAAAATATATGTAACATAAAATTATTCACAATAAAATGGGCTTAATAAAAAAAATGTTCAAGCCATAAGCTTGAAAACAATTAGAAAACTACTTGTTTATAATATTTCTGAGAATGGATTTGATTCTATGGTAAATATAAAAAACAACTCAATAACACAATGGCAATTAAACACAATAGAAACAGGACCAAATGATCTGAATAATATTTTTAACCAAGACAATTTTACACAAAAAAACAAAAGAAAAATCACTGTGAGTGTACAGCCAAAATTATAACCTCAATTTTAAGAACTGGGAATGGGAGTATAGCACAGCAGTAGAGTGGTGGAGGTGCACAAATAAAGGGCTGCTAAGGGTGAGGAGAAGCTAAAGGCCTCAGCATTGTTGGTAAGAATGTAAAATGACACTGGCACACTGAAACATTTTGACAATTCCTTCAAATTTAAACATAGAATTTATCTTTGTGTCATCCAACAATTCTAAGATAATAACACATCTATACTATTCTATATAAAAATATACAGTTCCAACATTATTTAGAATACTCCAAAACAGGAAACCTGCTGAATATCCATCAACTGAGGAATAAAGTAATATAGTATATTCATGTGATGACTTAGTGTTTTCCTATATGGAGAATGAAGTTTCAATGTATGCTACAAAACTAACTTTAAAAATATTATATCAAATGAAATGAGCCAGTCATGAAAGTCACATACTAGATGAATAGTAGAGTCATTATTCATGGAATGGCTATGGAAATGTCTATGGAAACAGAAGTTGAATAGTAGGTCCAAGGTCTAAGGGCAAAAATGAAAAGGACGTTAATGTATATAGGGTTTGTTTTGTGGATGACAAAAGTTTTAAAATTAAATTATGGCAGTTATTTATAAAACTCTGTAGTTATCCTCAAAATATTTCCATTGAATACTGTAGACAGAAAGATATGGCTAAATCTTAATGAAGCTGTTAAAGTGTGATATATATTTGCAGCTGCTATGTTTAATCCACCAAGCAACTTCAAAATTAATTCTAGGGTGCCTAAAAGAAATAATGTTGACTGATCAAACTCACATTTCCAAAGTTTTAAAGAAATGTTTTTTAAGCAGAATTATGTCTTGAATATACACTATTATTTTAACTCTTAACTATTGAACTTTTGATATCTACTTAAAAGTAAATTGCATGATATTTATACTGATGCCTTAATGAGTCTAATCAATTTTGGAAAAGGGTTTGAAATATGCTAACCTACATTGTCTTGCATTTCTATTTCAAAGGGAATATTCTAATAAATAATTTACTGCAGGTCATAATTGTGTTCCCTTTTTTATATTTTTCATTTTCTTTTGAAAACTTAAATTAAGACTATGACTAGTGAAAATTAAACACTGAAATATTGCTATGATGATGTTTCTTAATTTACAACAAGAGGTCTAAAGCCAAGCAATATTCAACCTAATATAGCAACTTGAAAACTCAAAGCAGTGTTATGACAAATTTACTGGTGAGAGGATACCTCAGAACTCTGATCTAGTCTCCAGAATGTCAAAATTGGATGTGTGCATTGTGTATTTGTGTAGACGGGTGATGTTCACCATGTTCTATATTAATGAAAGGTAACTACAGAGATTTTCTTGACATACAGAACATTTCCACATGATGTACAGAGAATATTAAAGGTATTAATTGTAACTCATACTTCATGAGAGTGTGATATGGATGCTTGTTAATCCTGATTTCATCTGCCTTTATTTTATAAATACAACAAATTGTGCAGAGAATCATACCTTTTAACACAAAAAGAAAACAAAACAATGTTTGTAAGGAGTACGGTTTTTTCCGCCTGCCGCTGCTGGTCTTGTCCCGCCGCTGCACCCGCCCCAAATAATACACAGAGACTCTGTATTATATATTATACTGTTGGCCAGTTACTACTTTCTTATCGGCTAGCTCTGTCTTAAGTATTAACCCATTTCTGCTGATCTATGTATTTCTCTTACCGAGGAGCTGGCGGCATACTGCTTTCTCCAGACTCTCCATCTTGACTCCTCCTTACTACTTCCTATTTCCTCCTTGTCTCCTAGTCCCTCCTATCTTCCTTTCCTATTGGCCAACAGTGCTTTATTATTAACCAGTATGAGAAACATATACAGAATGACATCTCCCATCATCTCCTCTTTTCTGTCTAAATAAAAGAAGGGTTTTAACCTTAACATAGCAAAATATATTATACAACAGTTATCAAGTAAGAATCACAGTTAACAATATTTAGTCCATTAACATATAGCAAGATTTGAAGAAAATATTTCATCATCTATTCTATCTTTGTGTGTCTAAAGTCTAGGTTACTTATCTTTAATCCTAACTAATGAAAACTATAACCATTACTATCTGTCTTCAACGCCTTCAAAGACCACAGAAGGATAGTATAAGCTCTAGAAATGACAGAGACATCTTGTCTTTTTAGTCACCCGAAGTTCTTCTGTAATCTTCCATCTTCAGCCCATAGGCCATAGTGTGTCTGACAGACTCTCCAGTAAAGCAGGAAACTTTAAACTGTCTTTTTGTATTGGCAGTTTGTCAGTCACTTTTCTCCGTGCCCTGCATACTGTCTCGCAGACTCTTCCATGAAGCAGGATCTCTGTAGCAATGCCCATCTTGAATCAGGAGTCACTTTCCTGTGGGTCCTGCATGTCCAGTTTATACATCACAAAGTCAAACAGTCCAAACAAGAGCAGTATCTTGTCCAAATGGCTAGTCTTGCCATATTGGAAGCAAACTCCAAAACGAGTTTCTTCAATGTCCATCTTCTTTTTTGGTGTAGGTGGTATTGCCAAGAGCAATTATGTCTCACTGTCACGAAAACCCTAAACCATTTTAAATGCCATATTCTGTAGGTCTTTGAAAGGTTTGAAGAATGCCTATCTATCTCAAATACATCTCTGTGTATCTTGAAAACCTAACTAACTTAACTCTAAGCTTTGACTATCATAGGTAATTATCTATAATCTGTACTACATTATACAATGTTTCTGAATGAACTATATAAACACAATGCCTAAACAAAAGGAGAAATATACACATCACAAAATTGACCTTAAATTGTATCAATAAATGAAAATCCATTCCAAAACAAAGTAATCATATCAATACCATAATTCCCTTTTTACCTTTAAAAATAATTGGCTGTGATCATTACTCATTTATAACCAAGTCCATTTAAATGAAAACAAACATTTATAAACAATGTTTGGGAATTTGGGCGTCGTTCTTTCCAAACTACTTCCTGCTGATAGGGGGCGCTGTCATGGGGATCCTAAGAAGATGCAGAAATCCTGGCTGTAGTCTGCAAGTCTGCCTTGTTGAAGCTGTTTTGAATGTTGGATCATCAGGAACTCTGTTTCAGGGGGCCTGGCTTGATCAAACCACATTAGTGTGGAAGGAATCCACAGCTTTTTATTTTCTGTGGAAACAAAAATAGAAATCCTTTTCCCCAGTAACTTGTCCTTGAACTTAAATGTTGGAGTCAAAGCATTTTTAAAATATATAAATTGAATTAATCCAGCAGCATTTCCTTTATCAGTTGTTATTTTCTCAGCAGTCAAACAATGCAGAGACAACCAGATTCTCTCTGAGCTTTTCATCTTTACGTGGCTTTATTATTACTCTGTTTATTTTACTTTTATTTTTTGAGACAGGGTTTCTCTGTGTAACTCTTATCTGTCCTGGAATTCACTCTGCATACCAGGTTTACTTTGAAATCACAGAGATCTGCTTGCCTCTGTCTCCCGGGTGCGGGGATTAAAGGCGTGTGCTACAACACCCAGTTACTCTTTGTCTCTTTAAAACTATTTTTTTTTTTCATGTCTACGTATATTTTAAAACACAGTGTAAACCTTTAGAGGTTTTTTTAATATGAATCTGTCTTTACTGTAAATCTTTATCTTCGTCTGGCCACAAGTCTTCTGCCTGCCGCTGCCTGTCTGGTCCCACTGCCACGCCGCCAGCCCCAAATAATACACAGAGACTCTGTATTTGATACAATACTGTTGGCCCAGTTACTTGTTTCTTATCGGCTAGCTCTATCTTAATTATTAACCCATTTCTGCTGATCTATGTATTTCTCTTACCGAGGAGCTGGCGGCATACTGCTTTCTCCAGACTCTCCATCTTGACTCCTCCTTACTACTTCCTATTTCCTCCTTGTCTCCTAGTCCCTCCTATCTTCCTTTCCTATTGGCCAACAGTGCTTTATTATTAACCAGTATGAGAAACATATACAGAATGACATCTCCCATCAAATGTTGATTGGAAGATATTGCTATGACAGCAGCATTGGGTACTTAAGGATCACATGTTTGACAATTTCCCAGTATCCTCTTTGAGAATTTGAGTAGTGAAGAGCTCTATTAAGGTACCCAGGGAACTCATAGTATTTTTTTTTCTTTCTTCATCTTTTTTTTTTTCAATTAACATACTGCATGCAGAGGTCTGTGTTCAAAAGAAGCATTGTTTTAGGCAATGGACTATGTGCCTTTTACTTTCAGTCTTTCAAGTGATTCCAGCTCCAGGCCCATGCACTAAACATTCAGATATTAGACCTTATTCTTTTAGCTAAAAATAGAAAGAAACTGTAAGCATATCAGTTATTGAAATGCAAATATGAAAGCTGACTGATTTGGGGGACTTCCTCCTTCACTATTTTGTGAAGGACTTTATATGAATCTCTTAGAATGCCCCTTGTATCCTAGTTCCTCTGGTGGTGTGAATATAGCACATGGGAAGTGGGGGGGGAGCAGTGAATGGAGAGAGAACTAGGAGAAAAAGAAGGGGAGGAGAGGAAAGCATGTGAGACTAGGAAGATTGAGTCAGGGTAGGAAAGAAGATAGAAGAGAGAGAGAAATACAGACATGCGCAGAGAGAGAGAGAGAACAAAAAAGAGGGAACCGTTATAGGTTTGAAGAGAAAACTGAACCTAAAGAAAAGTCTAGAAACCTACAAGAGTGACTCCAACTAACAATTTGAGCAACAGTGGAAAGGCTACCATAAATGCCCTTCCCTGATAGTAAGAGCAACTAACTTATCCATCATCATGGAGTACTCATCTAGTAACTTTTGGAAACAGTAGCAAACACCCATACTTAAACATTGAGTCAAACTAGAATCCAGATGCAGGGAGAGAGGACAGACCTGGTTGCAGAAACACATAGAGACAGCTGACCTGAACAAGGAGGAACTAATGCCCCACCCCAGACTGATAGCTGGGAATCCAGCATGGGACTGACTCAGACCCCCTGAATATGGGTCTCAGCTAGAGGGTCTGAGAAGTCTAAAGGGACCTCAGACAGTGGAACCAGGATGTATTCCTGGTGCACAAAAGGACCTTGCGGACACATCCCCCATGGAGGGATAACTGCCTTAACCTAGAGACAGAAGTCCTAGTCCCTACTTCAAATGACTTGACAGATTTACATGAACCCACCTGGATGGCATAGGCCTACATGTGGAATGGGGGTAGGGGGATGGGAGGGGAGGGAGGTCAGGATGCATGAGAGGGAGGAGAGAGGGTAGGAGGGAGGAAGAGAGGAAGAGAAGGAGGAGAGGGAACTAGGATAGACATGTAAAATAAAAAAATAATAAAGTAAAATAAAAAAAATAAAGCTGACTGAATTATAAAACATTCTTGAAGGAGCTAAAAATGAGTAAGAGAATTCCAAATAAGCAAACATGATTACATGCATCTATTAGGAAATGACTTGTTCCTCTTTCTCACAACTTCATACTCCAGCAACTTAAACATGTTACTAAAACAACACTGGTTCACCATCAACAACCCACACAGGAAATATTCACTTCACTATTCATAGACATTCACCTCTACAAAGGATAATAAAATTTTCACAAAACACTAGGGAAGTGAATTTATTCCAAGTTAATACTATCTTTATCCAAAACAGAGAAACAAAAGACAATCAAATTAAGAACTAATGAAATATTTCAATATAAATACTGTTGGTTAATTGAATAAAATTTGGGATTCAGATGTTATTAAAATAAAAACTATATATTAAATTAAAAAGAATAGTTAATACATGAAAGAGCAGGCAGAAAAATAAAGGAAATGTCTCCAAACAATTATTTAAACATACAGTAAGCTTTTTACCATGAAAATATGATTTACTTACTTAGAATGTAAAGATGAACAAGGAACTCCTTAACTATTAAATTATGATGAAAAGGATAATATGGGTTTTCCACAAAATAGAGGCGTGACATTACAATTCTGTATTAGATATTTTAAATATAGAAGAGAATGCATAAATCTGTAAAAGTGACTATAATGGTCATAGATATATGTGCTGACAGGAGGAAGTGTATTCTACAAACACCCTTCCATATTACGCTTTTAAGAATGAGAGAAGTATATACAGTGCAAGATATTATTACCATAAACACCTCACTCTATAGTGATTCCATTTCCATTTAGGTAATGATCACATGAGTGCACTTTATGTTTATCTCTCCTTGAATAGAAACCGTAGAAAAACACTTTCTGCCCTCCCCTCTAATTCATCAAAAATCATGATTTCCTGGCAATGTAATGTTACCTTTTTATGTTACTTCAAAAAGAGAAATTGCAATATTTCAAAAATGTTTGGAAATAAAAAAAAGTCATCTCAATGTTTATTGAATTATATTCAGGTTTCTGGGTTCTAGTGTTCACATGTGTCTAGTTTAACTTAGTTTATTTCATAATTGAATAATTGAATACTTATAGCACAAACTTGGCTAATTACCTTTGATTAACCTTGATGTGATTATTGTATAAAATAATCAACAGTTTTATCTGTAGTGAAGTTGCTGGATTTAAGAGAGGAAAAAGAATTTAATGACACAATACAATTATTTTTAAAGTACGGTAAAATATTTCAATATTTTATCTGATTTCCTACTGAAATTGGTTTATGTTTGAGTCAATATCATATTGTTATAAGCACTGCTGAACTACTTTGAATAACAGCAGTGAAGTTTAACTGGAAATGCATCATTATTTACAAAATTTATGCAGAATTGAGCATTGAAATATTTAAATAATTCTTCTACTAAATTATATGTACAACAAAGTGGCCCACTTAGTCATCTATAAACATCACTTACAGATGAAGCCATTTTGATATTTCAAAAAGCAAAAGGTATTCATTAGTGCTAATGGAAGTAAGACCGGTAAATTATATCTTTTTTTTTTTCTTTCTTTTTTAAATTTAAGTTAGAAACAATCTTGTTTTATGTATCAATCTCAGTTTCACCTCCCTCCCATCCTCCCATGACCCCAGAACCCCATTCCATCCCCTTTCTACTCCATGGGGGATCATCAAAGTCTGTTACATCATTTGGAGCAGGGTGGAGGCCCTCACCATGTGTCTAGGCTGAGATGGTATACCTCTATGTGGAATGGGATATCATATTTCATTCCTACACTATAGATAAATACTGATCCACTACCATAAGCCCCATAGACTGCCCAGATATACTGAGACCCACGTTCAGTGGGCCTGAGTTGGTCCTATGCTGGATTCCCAGATATCAGTCGAAGGTCCACGAGCTCCCCCTTGTTCAGGTCAACTGTTTCTGTGGGCTTCCCATTTTCTCATAAATTCTCCCTCTCTGCATCTGGATTCCAGGAGTTTGGCTCAGTGTTTAGCTCTGGGTGACTGATTATGCTTCCATCAGCTACTGGATAAAGCTCTAGAAAGGCAAATAAGGTAGTCATCAATCTCATTATAGGAAAGGGACATTTAAGGTATCCTCTCCACTATGGCTTAGATTCCTAGTTGGGGTGAACCTTGTAGATCTCTGGATATTTCCCTGGTGCCAGATTTCTCTTTAAACCTATAATGTCTCCCTCTATTAAGGTATCTCTTCTTATTCTCCTCTATTCTTCCCTCACTCAGTCTTCCTGCTACCTCATGTCCTACTATCCTCTCCTTATCTCTCGTTCTCTTTCTCATAAATCCCTATACCACACCCCATGCTCCCAATTTGCTCGGGATAACTTGTTCTTTTCTGGAGGACTACATATGTATCTCTTAGGTTCCTCTTTGTCTCCTAGCTTCTCTAGAGGTATGGATTGTAGGCTGCTAATCCTTTGCTCTATGTCTAGTATCCATATATGAGTGAGTCCATAGAATGTTTGTTTTTGTGACTGGGTTACTTCCCTCAGGGTGGTTTCTTCTAGTTCCATCCATTTGCCTGCAAATTTCAAGCTTCCATTATTTTATTCTGGTGAGTAGTGTACCACATTTCCTTCCTTCAGTCGAGGGGCATCTAGGTTGCTACCAGGTTCTGGCTATTACAAATAATGCTGCTATGAACATAGTTGAACAGATGTCTTTGTTGCATTAATGTGCCTCTTTTGGGTATATGCCTAAGAGTGGAATTGCTAAATATTGTGGTAGACTGATTCCCATTTTCCTGAGCAGTCACCCTTTATATTGTGAAGTCATTACTGGTAAAAGGACACTCTTGGCAATATCACACTTACACATCCCTCAAGGGGGAAAAAAGTGGTTTATGAAGTAGTTGTTTGTAATGTTACTTTATCTTCAATGTAAGTCACCTTTTCCACAAACAAGTCAATCCAAAGTTTAATCATGCTATAATGAGTAACATTGAACACAATGGCATTTTAAAGCAACTGCAACACCTGGAATTGATATTAATAGCCAAAAAAGGAAACTTGTCTGCTACACAATCCAATTTGTAAAAGGATACATATTTACATCATATAATTGGGTGAGGCAGAAAGGAAACGCATGTGTTGCTCTTATGTCAATCAAGAAAATTGAGATCCCTCTAGAGAGGGATCTCAACAGTTACTGCTCCTATAGAAGATCTGAGTCCAGTTTCATCACTGATGTAGGCATATCACAACCACCTGTAACTGTGCTTCCAGGGCTTCTGAAGCTCTTCCCTGGACTCCAAGGTCAGTGTCACACACATGCACACATAGATAGATACACACAAACACATGTAATTAAATAAATGAATCTTTAAAAAATAAATTGGAGAAACCAGACATTGGTGGTGCATGCCTTTAATCCCAGCACTTGGGAAGAAGAGGCAGGCAGATCTCTATGAGTTTGAGGTCAGCCTGGTCTACAGAACAAGTTCCAGGACAAGTTCTATAACAATATAGAGAAACTCTCTTTCAAAAAACCAAAAATAAATAAATAAATGAAAATAAATAAATAAATTGGAGAATATGCATTGATTTTTTATGACTTATTAGAATTGGAAATATATTTTATAAGAAATAACTATTAAATATATAAAATATACCCCTAGTGGGCATCTAATCTATAACCTCATCTCAAGTAAGATGTTCAACAGCTCATAGCCTGATGGTGAATTCAGTGTCCTATATCTAATGATAGTAACTGATTCTTAAAGCTCTTTGAATAGTAATAAAGAATGAAAGATCTTGAAGTTGAGAAGGGATTGGAAGTGACACAGGAGTAATTTAGAGCAAGGAAGTATATGTTGGAAATAATGTAAATATAGTGCCCTTTGAAGCCTTGTTTTAGACATGTAAAGAAACAGTAAAAAGCCTTATCAATGGAAAACAATGACTTTAATATTTTCCATAGAATAGGTTTGTGCAATAGAAATTATTTTTACGGGAATTAAACTTCAAGCTTCTTTGAAATCTTCTCTCTGGATTCACTACTGAGAGACAGAGTGAGGCATTTTTCTAGAATTTCCCAGCATACAAAGTGAGATCATGTCAGGTTACATATCTATAACTTTCCATCTATGCTTGTTACCTCATGCATTCATATGATATTCCTGTAAACCTATTATTTTCCCTAAACACAAGTTCTTAGAGAAATTGAACTGCATCTACATTTTCTATACTGAACACAGAAATAAAGGCAGCTAAATGAACATCAGATAGAGATGTTGTTGTGGATCCCCTAGAGACCTTTAATATTTTTGAGCCTATGTTTATTTCTTCTACCCCATCAGATCCCTCACATCCCCAAGGTTGTACTCATTTTATTAAGGAAAAGTAAAAGGTTCCTAAGTTCACTAGAGGACTTCTGTTATTTGCCTGTATTTATGCCACTTTTTTAATGCAACAGATAAAAACATCAACTTTCTCATGCTTTGAGTTTAGAATCATCTCGCATTGCTGAAGTACAGATTTTCTAGTCCTGTTCTTTAAGATCCCAAATGAATTCCAATACTATGCCCTAAAATAAAAGTTCTGACTCTAATTCCATCTAAATTATTATAAGAACATCATATGATGGGTGATGGAGGTTTTACAAAGACCCAAAAAGTACCTATGCTAATATTCTCTGGAATCTCACTTATAAGCCCACCATGATCATGAAATTTAAAAAATAAAAGAAAATTTTAAATAAAGTTATTACTTTTTAAAACAAATACAGTTTTTTTCCATTGTTTTCTAAACACAGTGTTTAGAATTCTCCAATTTCTGGTAACCATGAAGTCTTCCATATATTAGAGCCTTCCATGGTGCACACAGAGTTTACCTACCTAATCTCATATTGCCATACTGTTTAACTTCTTACTGTCATATTCTGAAAATAATATAACAAACGGCCTATACATTTTCTCTCCAGCATCTGTATGAAAGTATGTTTGTGATAGGAGACAAGAACAGATTTGTTTATAAATAAAAAATGCTTATGTTATGAGAAAGGATATATTTTGTAGAGCCATTTGAATAAAAATTTTTGCAAAACTGAACAAATTTCCTATATTTTGAAGAAAGAGAATGAGTGGCATGTAACTATAAAAGGCAATCAATAATCTCAATAAGCAGATAGAGTTAGATCTGAATGGAACAACACAAGTTTAAGATCTAGTTTGGTACATACACATATGTATTTGTATATATTTGCATATTATTAAATATATAAACATGCTCTGTTTAGTCTAAAAAATGTTCCTTATATTTATACGTTGTCAGGGCTGACTGTTTGGTAACCATTAGTGTGGCCTTCCCTGGAGAAGACTATTACTCTTGCTCTCAGAACTCTTTGATTCTCTGTAGTTCTTACTGAATGGTAGAGGCCTCCTAGATCTGTAGATGTTAGCATGTTTTTGTCAATTGTCCTTACTCAGCTCATGATTAGGTAGTCACAAGGGTGACTTTATGACATTCTTAGGAGACACAATCTCATCTCAAACTCCCTTGGTCTTACTATCTTTCTATTCCTTCTTGAACAATAATACCTGAGAGTTTTGTAGATGTTTCCAAGTGTAATGATATCTAATGAAAGGGGGAAACTATGAATTTGAAAGAGAGCATGAAAGGGCATTTGGGAGGGTTTTGAAAGAAGGAAAGGGAAGGGGGGAAATGATGTATATAATATATATGATATATTATATAATATAATTATATGTTATATAATACATGTTGTAATTTCAAAATGCAAAAGGAATAAATTATAAGAGAGAACAAACTTGATAGCATGCCAAGACAAACTTGAACCTGTGAGCTACTAGGGTGGAGAGAAGAGAAGGGCAGGATTGAAAGGGAAGGAGGGAAAAGAAAAGGAGGGAAGCAAGCATAGGTTAGAGCAGTGGTTCTCAACCCATAGATCATGATCCTTTTAGAGTACAATGACCTTCTTTCAGGGTTTGCCTAAGGCCATCAAAAAACATAGATATTTACATTACAATTCATAACAGTAGCAAAATTACATTTCTGAAGTAGCAACAAAAATAATTTTATGGCTGAGGGTTACCACAATATGAAAAACGGTATTAAATGATCACAGCATTAGGAAGATTCAGAACCAGTGGGTTAGAGGAAGGGAAGATAGGGAAAACTGTAGATTCCTTCATGCTCAGATGTTTATGGCCACTTTTTTGACTAATATTATGCAGTTTATGGCATAGTCATCACTTCTCACAACTATTTATAAACAAGGCACAATAAAAAAGCAATAAAAGTACAAAGAGACGGACTAAAGTTCAAATTTCTTTAAAAAAAAGAATAAAAAATGTGCTGGTTTAGTAAATCATGGTTAGAGATATAGGAAAAAGAAAGGATAAGTAATGGTTGTGATAGCAACAGCTCAATACATTTCACCTTTATTCATACTGATTTTACTTAGTCATTTTCCACTAACATACAACTCACAATACAGTCCTACCTGATGATGTACCCTACTTGATTAATTGGATTTTTATTAAGTTTCTATAAGTAACTGAAGTACAAAGTTGAGATAAGAGGGCTGGCTCACACAGGCAAACAAAATAGAACAAGATCATAGTAGCTGGCTTCAGGAAATAGTGACCTTCATAGTAGCCACTAAAAGAGAAATGAAACAGTAGTTTGCTTACCTCAGTTCATAATGTTCTTTTATCAACAATTCCTTCATTTTCCAAATAGGGGAGACAGCACTTCTGAGTGCTGCTGTGGCAGGGCCACGGTTTTCTAATGTCCCAGACTATAAATTCCAGCTAGAACATTAGAGAATAATATGAACAGTTGCAGGAACAGTTGATCCTCTAACAAAATAAAATCAGCAAATTGTTGGTGCTTCCTGTGAACACTCCCATCTCAGCATTTATCCTGTGGCATTTTACCTTCATAGATTTATATTTGAATGTATTTCACCACAGAAAAACACCTCTGGCTAGGAAGAAATAAAGTATATTCTAGTATTTAATGAAGAAGTTAGGAAGTAATAAATTTAAAATAAACTGGTCTACTTTTACTACTTCATCCAGTCCTGGGTGTCACCTTCTGTGTCCCTGTGTGAACCTACAATCAGCCTCTTTCTTTAGGAGTTCTTTTTAATTCTACCTGAGACAGTTACCACATCTTTCTCCCACATAAATGTGAATTTTAGGCTATCATTATTCTCACAATCTTAAAAGCAGCAGGATGTAAATTAATGAGATTTCACCAAAAATAGATTTAAGATAGGAAAGGATTTCTGTACCATTCCAGACAAAGACTTGCTTAAAACTGGATTTTAGTTTAATTAATGTTCTGTTAGTTTAATCAAATTGTCTGTCCCGTTCATCATTTGCTGATGATACGCAAGTTTTGATTTTAAAAATTCACTTAAGGTCAGACTTTGCTAAGCTGTAACAATGAGGGGATAATTGCCAAGTGTAAAACAGTAACAAAGATGTATTTAGCCAAACAGTAACACTGAGAATGTGAACAGAGCAAAATTTCAATTTCTCTTGTCTTTAATAATTTCTATCTTGTTAAGATTTATTTCCATCTTTTGAATTTTTCTAAAAACAGAAGACATTTTACATTAATCAAGTTTATATATTACAATATCAGTTCCAAACTATATAAGATACTTTTGGCAGCAAAACATTTTTATTTATCTTCTGATTAAAAGATAAATTATAAAAATACATGTAGTCAATGAATATTGTATTTGTGAGTTAGAATTTCAGCTGTGACAGTTTTTTCATAATAGGTTCCAACATTTTCTCATGAATTTTAGATGTTATGCAAAGCTTTTTAAAGGAGACAATTATTGAATCTGCCTTCCCTGACAATAAGACATGAGCATTGGTATTCTTTGAATTTTCCAAAGAAATACTGTTGGGCATAAGGGCTTGAAGATCATATTTTTTAGTCTAAACTTACACAGGATTATGTTTTATATCTGTGTTCTTGTATGTATAATTAATCTAAGAACCCATTACAGTTAGAAGATTCTTCCCTATTTACAGTGAAGCAGATTATTACTTTGCATGTCTTGTTCAGTGGAGTTTTGCTTGTGAATTATATACATACAGATTGTGAAAACAATATTCATCTTATATATGTCTCCTTTGAGACAAAATATTTCATTAAATAATTTTAAAATTCTATTGCTGAATATTTAAGTTTTATAAACAAGCACATGGAAAGAATGATCAAAGGTAGGTATGATATTTAGACAAAGGAAAAATACTACATTTTCATATCAGCCATTGAGATGTGAATTTGCAATAAAATGAAAATGAAAGACCGTGTGTGTGTGTGTGTGTGTGTGTGTGTGTGTGTGTGGATTATCTGGATTGATTATTAGAAGATAGTTAACAAAACTGAACAGTATTAATGATAAACAACATATATGTAAGGAACTGAGGAAATGGCTTTAAGATGAGAGGTGAGTGTAATGACCAGAGGATCTGGAATCCTAGAAACCAAGAAAACGTTGATAATTGTGGCATCCTGGTAAAAGTTCCAAAATTCAAGACACAGACTTGTATCCTTGTGACAAGCTGGTTAGCTAGATAGCTAAATCCCTTGAATCAGTGAGAGATGTAGTCTCAAAATATTAGGTGGAGAATACTGATGAGCCCATTCCACCATGGAGGGATACTCTCTTAGCCTATATACACAGGGGAGGGCCCAGGCCCTGATGTGACAGACTTTGATGATTCCATATGGAAGACCTCACTCTCCCTGGGGAGTGGATGGGGGATGGGATGGGAGGGGTCGGTGGGGGATATGGGAAGATGGGAGGGAGAGGGAACTGGAATTGGTATGTAAAATAAGATTGTTTCTAATGTAAATTATATATATATAAAATTATATATGTATATATACATATATATAAAACAACAAACTTCAATTCTAGTTTCTACATACAAGAGCACACATTGTGTCTGCACACATGCAAATATACATGCACATACTTTGAATACTGTAAAAGTACATAAATTACAAAGCCAATGCAACTTAGCTATTATATACACAAAACTTATAATACATAATTGTAAGCCTAGAAACCAAATTCTTAACCCTAAATTAAACATATATGCAGCACACACACACACACACACACACACACAAGGATTATTGCAGCAGAGGATATCTAAAGAGAATGAGATCCAGCAACAACAGATAACTACAAGGAAAGAGCATCTTCTATGTACAGCAAGGCAGTTCCACATATGAATTCACAGTGCTTGTGACAGCTCCCCCAAAACCCACACAACCCAAGTAAGATCAAATCCCAGAATGGAGAAAGAAGTTGAGCAGGAAGTCTGAAATCTAGCTAAGAAGATAATGACAATTACTAGCTGCTGGGAGTATGAATATGATTCAAATGTGTATAAATGTCTCAAAGAACTAATAAATTATATTTTGTGAGAAAAAAATGTAAGCACTTTTCACTCACCTATATACTCTATGACTATACTAAAATGGGATAAGAAAATTTAAATAAATACATGCATGTAAAGAGGCAATTAGAAACATCTATGGATTCATCTGAAACATATTAAAACAGAAAGTCATGGGGAATGTTCAAGTAATTAATTGGTCTGACTTCTGCTGTACACTGTATACCAAACACAGGGACTGGGAAGAAATAGCTACCATCTGATTAAAAATGGAGAACATATATGGTATATGTGCACAGTGGAATATTATTCAACAGGGAAAAAGAACAGGATCTTGTCCTTTGTGCCAACATGGGTCAACCTAGAGAAAATAATGTGCAATAACTCAACAGAAAGAAAATTATGACCACTGATGTTCAAATTTGAAACAATTATGGTTGTATACTTATATTCAATCCAACTAGTCAGTAGCTTCAGTGTACAAGCATAGCTAATGGTATCCTGGGAGTGGTTTATTGAATCACATAACAAATCACATCTAAAATTCAAAGCAACTTCTCATTTCTTCTATGCAGAAAACAATTCTCAGAAGTCAAATTACATTCCTTATTTTGTAGCAAAGAAGTATGCAATAGTGTGCCCAATTCTATTACTTGGAATGACAATGAAACATTTAAATAAGATCTAGCTTGATCTGGCAGCCATAAAGCAAAGACTTTGCAGTAACATAAATAATCAGACCTTAATGGAATATTTACAATAAATGTACAAATCATGGTGCTTTCTTGGGACGTCTGCTTGCAGTTACAGAGACTTAAATGTTTTGTGAGTATCACAATTATTTCCCAGATACTAGAGGCTTTGCTATCAGGCTGATAGATTTTATTTAAATATGTTTGAAAGGAGCCATGCAAACACAATTTGAAATATATAGATTAAAATAACAAAAAGAGGGGGGGCATTGAGAGAAGCAGAGAGGGAGGAAAGGAGGGAATGAAAAAGAATTTTAATTATGTAAATTATCATCTTTTTCTCTAAGTTTTGGCTTTTATCTACAAAGACAGTTTGTGTCCATGAAATAGTTGTGATTTTCCACTGCTCAAAATGTAAACCACTGCTTAGCAACTGGCAGCAGGAATCAGATTAGAGAGTTTGTTTAGCTCATAGCAATTCCCACTACAGCAATAAATAAATGAATGAATAAACATATAAAACATATAAACTATTTTAATATGGATGAGAACTATTTTTCAAATAATAAAAATGAACATTCATTAAAATATATATTTGAAATTATTACAATTTCTAGCATTAACATTAAATTGTACAAACTTGTATAGTCACTTGGGAAATCAATATTGTCTCTTCTCAGAAAATTGGGAATCAACATACCTCAAGACCCAACTATACCAATCTTTGGCATATACCCAAAGGATGCTCAAACATACCACAAGGACACTTGCTCAATTATGATCATAGCAGCATTATTCATAATACCCCCAGAGCTCAGAAATAACCTAGATGCCCCTCAACCAAAGAATGAATGAAGAAAACGTGGTACATTTACACAATGGAGTATTACTTACAGGCTAAAAAAACAAAAATAAACAAACAAAAACAATAACATCATGCAATTTGCAGGCAAATGGATAGAACTAGAAAAAAATAATCCTGAATGAGGTAACATGGATTTAGAAAGACAAATATGGTATGTACTCATTTATAAGTGGATAGAATATGTAAAGCAAAATATAATCAGACTACAGCTCAGTAACAATGAGAACCCTAAGAGGGATGCATGAATTTCTCTGGGAAGGGGAAATAGATGAAATCTTCTGGGTTAACCGGTGATGAGAAGAAGGGAATGGAATGGAGGATGGGAACATGAGGAATCATATTGGTCGAGTTAAGGGTGGGATGGAGGAGGAGAATAATGAATGAGATGTTTTGATAGAGGGACTTGAACAATGGGAGTTCATGGACTATGAATGGACAGCTAAGGAGCCTGCATGTGACCAACCTAGGCCCTCTGCATGTGGATGAGAGTTGTGTAGCTTGGTCTGTTTGGTGTGTTTGTGGGACACTTAGCATGGGATCAAGATCTGACCCTGGCACATGAGCTGGATTTTTGGAACCTATTCCGCATGCCTCATTTCATTTGAATAGGTAGTTGCAAAAATATAGAAGATGGTGAGAAGATAATAAGGTCCATTTAGTTAATATATTTTAGCTGTCAAATCAGAAAAAAGGGAAAAAAAGTGTTTTGGTTGTTTAAATATAAGGAAGTGAGATATAGTGGCTTACATTTGTAATCCTTGGATTTAGGCAGCGTGACAGGAGCCTGAGCTACAAACTGAAGAATGTCTCAAAAATATAATTTGTTGAGTGTGGTTGCATACACATTTAATTCTAGATTCAGAAGGCAGAGGCAGATGGATCTAAACAAAAGACTGGATATTGATGAGTCTGTGTTGGTTTTTCTCTATCCCTATCCACTTCCTTTATTCCCTCCATCATTTTTGTCCATTTTTCCTTTTGGCTTTATATTTGTTTATTCCATAGATATATTGACAGCAAATGTATAATTTGTTCTATAAAAATAAATTTTTAGGTGTTTGCAGAGATAAAGAAGGCAATAAAAGGATATAAAAGAAATAAAATTTAAGAAATAATCTTGAAAAGTGGGCAAAAACTTGCTTCCTGAAAATGAATATTTCAAAATAAATCCCTCAGGTCAGTAGTTGCAATACATACTAAAACATGATTCATAATGGGAGTACCTGGAATAAGAGCTGTGTGTATGTGCTCACGTGTGTGTGTGTGTGTGTGATTTAGTATTTTTTTAACCAATCTCCAACATATCTACCCACTAAAACTATTTTTAAAATCTGAAGCTATGTCACACACTCACACCTAGATACTGATAATGATTATGAGACAAATAATCTCTGTTTCTACCTTTGTGGGCTGAGATGTATGTGAAACACAATGAAACATGAAGAAAGAGAAAATTTACCTTAGTGTGACACAAACAACTGAGGAAATCTTGGATAGCTGTGAATTATGAACTTGAAGACATAAATCACAAGGTTAAAGGTTTTCAATGTCTATGTTTCAATTAAGTTGTAGCCCGATTTTTTTTTTAATTATGTGAAAAAGTCAAATAACCAAGGTTCAGAAGAAAATATAGGCAATTTTGTAAATCTTAGAAAAATAGGTGGATTTTTTTATATAAATTGTGCCATAAATAACTAGCAAAATGATACAGCAGGTAAAGGCACCTGTTGGCAAGTCTTGGACTTAAGTATTATCCCTCAAATTCACACAGTGAAAGAAGAAAACTGACTTCAATGAATAGTCCTCTAACCCTACACTTGTACCATGGCATTGGATACACACACACAGAAACACACACATAAAATTTAAAATAATTTCAGATAGTAACCAATTATTATAATATTCATAATAATCTCTTGTATATGACACATATATAATACTTTAAGTATCTATAGTCAGCCATAATATTTCCATAGATACAAAATCTTCATAGTTACATATATATGTAGTTGTAGTTGATGTTAAGCCATTAAATTTGAAATGGAAACAGTTGTAATTTTTTAAAAGCATTAAAAGAGAAAGATGCCATGTAATAGAGCTTGGGTGGAGGGTTTTTGTTTTGTTTTGTTTTTCGGGAAAGTAAATGGGAAAGGGAGGAAGGGAGAGGGGAGACTGGACTCTGGGTATAGGAGTGACAGAAGAAAAGAGAAGGAGAGGCAGAGAAGTAGAAAGGAAAAAGTACAGAAAGAAGGGGAGAGAGAGAGAGAGAGAGAGAGAGAGAGAGAGAGAGAGAGAGAGAGAATTGAGATGGGCAGGGCCCTTTTAAAAGGGAATGTAGTGAATCTGCACAGGTGTGCTCTTAGTGGCTGTAGCTAAAGATATATCCTGTCAGTACTCCAAGGCCATGCCAGACCAGATGCAGAAACTGTATAGCAGATCTATTCAAAACTTAAGTCCAAATGGACCAAAACCTCAACAGAAATCCAGCAACACTGCACCTCTTAGAAAAGAAAGTAGGAAGTAACCTTGAATGAATTGCTACAGATCATTTTCTGTACATAACCCCATTAGCACAGACACTGATATTAGCAATTAATAAATGGGATCTTCTGAAAGTGAGAAGCTTCTGTAAGGCAAAGGACACAGTCAATAACATATAAACAGCAGCCCACAAAATGGGAAAAGATCTTCAGCAAACCCACATCTGACAGAGGACTGATCTCCAAAATATACAAAAATCTCAAGATGATAGTCACCAAAACACCAAATAATCCAATAAAAATGTGTGGCACAGAACTGAAGGGGAGAATTCTCAATAAAGGAATTGAAAATGGCTGAAAGACACTTAAGAACTTGATCAACATCCTTAGCCATCAGGGAAATACAAGTCAAAACAACTGTGAGATACCATCTCATACCTGTCAGAATGGCTAAAATAAAAAAAAATAAAATAAAATAAAAAAAACACCGAAGACAGTTTATGCTGGAGAGGATGTGGACAAAGGAAACACTCCTCTATTGCTGTTGGGTGTGTAAACTTGTACAGCCATTTTGGAAATCAGTATGGTAGTTCTTGAGGAAAATGGGAATCAGTCTACCTCAAGATTCAGCAATTCCACTCTTAGGCATATACCCAAAGGATGGACATTCATACCACAAGGACATCTGTTCAGTTATGTTCATAACAGCCCTGTTTGTAATAGCTAGAATCTGGAAGCAACCTAGATGCCCTGAACTGAAGAATGGATAAAGAAAATGTGGTGCATTTATACCATGGAGTACTAGGGGGGGGGCAAAAACAATGGAATCTTGAAATTCAAAGGCAAATGGATGGAACTAGAAGAAACTATCCTGAGTGAGGTAACCCAGTCACAGAAAGATAAACATGGTATGTACTCACTCATATGGATATTAGACATAGAGCAATGGATTACCACCTATAAACTACAACCCCAGAGAAGCTAGGAAACAAGGAGGACGTTAAGAGAGACATCCATGGACCCCTGGAGAAGGGGACAAGGACAAGATCTCCTGAGAAAATTGTGAGCATGGGGGGAGAGAGGGAGAGAGGGCAAAGACTGAGGAGGGAAGGAGGGGATGGGGGAGGAGAACATAAGGGATCAGGAAGATCAAGTTGGGGGGGGAGAATAGAGATGGAGAGCAAGAAAAGAGATATCTTAATAAAGGGAGATGTTATAGGTTTAAAGAGAAATCTGGCATAGGAAATTGTCCAGAGATCTACAAGGATGACCCAAACTAAGAATCTAAGCAATAGTGAAGAGAATACCTTAAGTGCCCTTCTGCTATAATAAGACTGACGACTACCATAAATGCCATCCTAGAGCCTCACCTAGTGGCTGATGACATTAGAAGCAGAGATCCACAGCTAAGTACTGAGCCAAACTCCTGGAATCTAGTTGTAGAGAGAGAGGAGTGATAAGCAAAGGCGGCAAGATCATGCCGCCCACAGAAACAGCTGACTTGAAGAGGTGAGAGATCATGAACCCCAGTCTGACAGCTGGGGAACCAGCATAGGACTGAATGTGGGTGTCAATCGGGAGGACTGGTCAGTCTATGGAGCCTCTGGCAGTGGAACCAGTATTTATGCCTAGTGTATGAATGGACTTTGGGATCCCATTCCCTAAGAAGGAATACTCTCTCAGCGTAGATAGACAGGGAGGGCCCAGGTCCTGTCCCAAATGATGTGACAGAATTTGATGATCCCCCATGGAAGATCTCACCCTTCCTGGGGAGTGGATGGTGTGTTGGGATGTGGGCTGGTGGGGGGAATGGGAGGCTAGGAGGGAGAGGGAACTGGGATTGTTATGTAAAATAAGATTGTATTTAATTTAAATAAAAATTTATAATTAAAAAAACTGAAAAAAGAAACAAATGAAAGTCATTATATTCTTGGCAAGTATTGTCATTGCAGCACAGATTACAAACTGAAGAAATAGACATATTTTATGTAGAATATCCTTCTGTATGCTATGAATATGTGTTGCTTTTATTAGTTAATGAATAAATCTGTTTCGGCCAATGGCCAGACAAAATATAGCTAGATAGGCAGTAAATCCAAACAGAGTTATGAAGAAAAATAAAGTTGAGTCAGGGAGACACCATGTGCCACTGAAGGGATAAGATGCCAAAACATTACTGGTAGCCACATCCCCTGTGGTGATATACAGACTAATAGAAATGGTTTCATACAATGGAATACCACTCAGCAGAGAAAAACAATGGAATCTTGAAATTCACAGGCAAATGGATAGAAATTGAAGAAACCATTCTGAGTGAGGTAAACCAGTCACTAAAAGAGGAACATGGTATGTACTCACTCATATATGAATTTTAGACAGAGCAAAGGATGACCAGCCTATAATTCACACTGCCATAGAAACTAGGATACAAGGAGGAACCTAAGAGATTCATACAAGATCACTCACAAAAGGGTAAAGGAACAAGATCTCCTGAGCATATTGGGAGTGGGGGGGGGCAGTGAGTGGAGATGGTGTTAGGAGAAAGATAAGGGGAGGAGAGGAGAACATGTGGGACTGGGACTAGGAAGATTAAGTAGGGGGATAAATAGAGAAAAAACAATAAAAAAGAGAGATACCATAATAGAGGGAACCATTATAGGTTTGAAGAGAAAACTGAACTCTAGAGAAATGTTCAAAGACCTACAAGGATGATCCCAACTAACAATCTGAGTAACAGTGGAAAGGCTACTTTGAATGCCCTTACCTGATAATGACATTGATGACTAACTTATCTACCATCATGGAGCCCTCATCTCATAGCTGATGGAAACAGAAGCAGACACCCACAGCTAAACACTGAGCCGAACTCCTGGAATCCTGTTGCAGAGAGGGAGGAATAATAAGAAAAAAGTCAAGACAAGGCTACTCTCTCAGCCTAGATACATGGGGGGAGGGCCAGGCCCTCCACAAAATGATCTCTGCCTTAGTTTCTATTGATGCAATGAAATACCATGACCAAAAAGCTTATATTACTCTATTACTCTTCACCACCAAAGGGAGTCATGACAGGAACTTAAACAGGTCAGGATCTCAGAAGCAGAATTTGATGCAGAGGCAATGGAGAGGAACTGCTTACTGGTTTGCTTCCCCTTGCTTATTCAACCCATCTTCTTTTAGGGCCCAGAATCAACAGCCTAGGGATGGCACCACCACTATGGCTGGGCCCTTCCCCATTGATCACTAAATGAGAAAATGACTTATAGCTGTATCTCATACAGGTACTTGTTCAACTGTGGCTCCTTCTGATGACTCTAGGTGTGACAAGTTGACACACAAAAGCAGCCAGTACAACTGACCACTTGTCAAACTGACACACAAATATATCTATATTAAGCTATATTAAGCAGCATATTTTCATTTATTAAAAACAACCTCAATTTCTGATATTTATTTCTAAGGAACTAAAATTCTTAAACTATTACTCTTAAACTAAACAATATGTAACAAATATAATTTAGTATTAAGGCAATGTTTTGTGCCTCCAGAGGGAAAAAAACTATGCAGTAAAAGTATTAACTGTTATCAAAATTGTAGATGAAATCCCAAGTTCTTTCCCCTTTACTCCATGGGGTACAAAAGGGAGCAAAATGGCTCATACCCAGTGGGAAATGATTACTCCTACACAGTTTTTCTTAAGCCAGACAAACTCAGCTAAATAATGTTTTTGTGTTTTGTTTTTGTTTTAAAAATCTCCAGCATTTCCTAAACCAGCACTCAGAGAAATCTAATTGCACAATGTTACAAATGTTCAGAGAAAATGCTTTTTGGTGGTGTTTTTAATGCTTAATTTAATTTGATATATTAGGTTTGGACAAATTTCCCACACTCCTAGTATATGAAAGTGGTTCTGCACAGAGTGATATATCTTGATAAATACAGCTATTGCCTTCACTCATAAATCTGCAGAAATAAATTCAAATAAAACAATACAGTGGTCTATTGAGTTTTACAGATCCAAATGTCTGAAACATTTCCATTTTTATTTGTTTGAAAAAAAAACAAACAGAAGAAAGTAAGGGAGTAGTTAGACCAGGCAGTGGTAATAATACCATATGAAACATTCATAAAAAATTATTAGAGAAAATACAGAATCCATGATAAGGACACACAGAAAGAAAGGAAAATCAGGAAACGTGAGAGTACAACTTGAAACAAGTAATAATTATATTCATAAAGAAAACAACACACATGCATACTTCTCAAGGGTGACAGAACTTTCATGTTTTTGATGGATAATTTGCCAACACCTATATCTAGATGTGTTTTTTGTTTTCTTTTTCTTTTATTCTTTTTATTCTTTGCTCTTTGGGGGCCAGACAACACAGCTCCCAAAAAAATACAGAGACTTATTCTTACTTACAAATGCCCAGCTTCAGCATGGCTTATTTCTAGCCAGATTTCCTTAACTTCTATTACCCTAACTACATTTTGTCTCTGGGCTTTCATCTTTCTCTATTCCATATACCTTTCTTTCCTTCTTACTCAGCACCTGACTGTGTGGTTATGGAGCTGGTCCCTGGCACTCCCCTTTCCTCTTCCCTTTTCACTCCTCTTCATTTATCCTGTCTGAATACCTGTATTTGGGATATGTTGACGAATGATATTTATTGGTCAACTTAAATAAAAGTCACAGTTATATCATACCACAATTGAGTGGGATTATAGTCACCCTTCCCTGTCGGTGAGGCCCTTCAACATAATCTTACCATGTTTCTATATCTTAAGTGATACTCAGCAACCCCCAGAGCTAGTTTCTGACACATTACTCTGAACTATGTTTTCTTCCTCTTATCTTGAATTTCTTTCCTTTCCTCATCAATGTCCTTTCACTAGTTGAAAAAGTCACTTATTTTTCTTGTGTCACCCTTTTTTTCTCTTCCAAATATATATATTTAAAAATCTACCATTTATGGTTAGAAATATGGTAAAATTAAGCAGTGGGTATGATTTTGTCCCAAAAGGATCTTGGACACAGCAGCCATCCAACATACAAGTTACCTTTTCCATTAATTCTTGTCAAAGTTGGCAGCTCTTCAGGCTACAGACATTGAAAACTCTGACACAGTGACCTCTTCTCACCGCTGTGTTGTCTGTTTTTCTCTTCCTCTGGTTTTAAGAGTAGAAGGACAGCCAGAAACAGCAAAAAGGCAATCATTATGCAGGTTTGTCTGTGTTTGGGGAAGGGAGTATCTGGATGGTCTTTGTAAAACCAGAAGGTCATCAATACCATTGCAAGCCTCTTCTTCAGCACAATAATAAAGAATCCACTGTTACTCTAACATGGAAAATAAACTTTGCCAGCTGTAAACAAAGTACACTCATTCCTTTCTAGTCTGACTCTAGAGTAAATTAGAGTAAAGCATTTTAAACACTGAACAGTAAAGAAAATCATGAAGAATGAACTGATAGAAAGTAACAATCATTGACATGAACATAGAATTGAAGGCAGGAGGCACTCAATGCCTAAGATAGGAGATTATAAATCACATATATGATTACACAAAATACTGTTTTTCTCCCACTCAAAAAATAAAAATAAAAACTAAAACTAAATCAAAATATGTCAAATAAAACAAAATGTGCCCAAAGTCCATTTTATATTGGCCAACAACTCTTGGGCATGAAGTCTGACCTGAAATGTAGCTGAGTTACCCAACTATACTCCATTGGGAAAAAAAGTAAATTTCCCTTTACTAGCAGACATTCATTGTACATAGCTTCTTGTACAATAGTGCCAGAACATCCCAGAGAAGTGTGGAATAGAGCTACATCTCATCAGACCATCCTACCTACTCCTATTTTCATTTGTCAACATGTTGTTTCTTACTTTTAAATAAGATAGCTAAAGAAATTTTCCTTTTATTCTGGAGTTTATACTTGCCTGCAAGTACTTGCATAAAGGAAAATACTATTTTAAGTCAGTATATATTAATGTTATATCTTAATGGTTTTCTTGAGGAATAGGCCAAACTATATATTTACTTGAGTGAATTGCTATTGCCAAATTATATTCTGAACACATACTAAACTTTGAAATTATTAATATTTGTTCAAATTGATAATGTCTCTAAATCATTTGCCCAGATAAATACAATGAGCCTCAACACATAGAAACTTTTGTACCCTCTGCCTTCATGTTGAGCACAATCTTGATTTCATTAATTAAAATTCAGTTTACCTGTTTGATGATTCTTTGAAAGACCTCTCTTTTATATCTTTTTAACTGACTCGATGTTGCTATCATTAGGTGTGGCAATGTTTGTTATTATTTGGGGTTTTTCTTTTGAGACAGTGCTTTTGTAGTCTAGGCTGACACTAAACTTTATTTGTGACTCATCGTGTCTATTGCTTCTGTGTTATAAAATACTGATGTCACAGAGGCAACGTAAGACATGATGTAACTGTTCCACATACAACTGCAAAAAGTATTATATTTCAATAGGTAGAAATGTACTTTGAGGAATGCTTAGTTTTAGTGTCTCTTAACTGTTGTAATGACCATGGATAGTTTTCTCAGCTGATGGTATATTATATAATGAAGAATTCAAAAATGTATTACTTAATGTATATGTACATTCTTAGCAAAATAGGACATATACATATATGTCTATTATAATACATATTTCTATAATTTGTCATGTGGCCTTAGCTGGTATTTATAATTTCTTCTATTATTGTTTTACTATTTTATTACACAACAAACAGGGTGATCAATTAACTTGTGATTTAATTCATGTTCAGTAGAAAGTTGCACATACTAGAAATTTGAAGATTGGATTTTGAATTAGTAATGAATTTTGTTGCTGTGGCAAGATACTTGACAAAGGAAAAAGGATAAAAGAGATTGTTTTGCTAACTGATTTCCAATACAGGCCACCATGGTGGCAAAGTCATAGCAATGGGAGGGAAAAACTGCTCATCATATTGTATGTTAAATCACAAAGCAGACAAACTTGAATGCGAATGCTGAGGCTCAGGTCTTTCTCATTTTTTTTGTTGTTGTTTTTTTTGTTTGTTTGTTTGTTTGTTTAGGACCTCAGACAAAGGAATGATTCCATCCACACTTAAGGTGGATTATCACACCACAGTAAACCCAATTTAGGAGCTCCTTCATGGGCATGCTGAAAGGTCTTTAACCATGGTCATTCTAATTCCCATCAAGTTACCAATCAGGATGAACCATATCAGCATTCTGGTTCTAGAACCATGGTTTATATTTGACTCATATCCAGATGTATTGATCACAGTGTATCAAACTTGCAGAATTTTAAAAGAGTTTGAAATAAATTTCTAAGACATTTTCCATTGCCAAATATTATGATCTTATTGCATCTTTCAAACTTAGCTACTGAGTTTAAATAAATGACATTAATTTGGTTCATTAAGACAGTAGGCTATTTCCTTGAAATTTCAACATTGTACTGAAATGGCTATTGGCTTCTGATACAGCTGAGTGTTCTCTTTCCTCTAACTGGAATTTATTTCTTTTAAACCCACATAGTTAAATTTAATATGCTTGTTGATATAATTGAGAGATATTTCAGATCACATTTCTCTGTTATGGCCATCCATTTCTGTTTTTCTACCATTTTATTAGGCTTAATTTAATGGTATTTAAATCTCTACAACATTTGGCAGCATCTCTATTCCTGTAAATTATACAAAACAGAGAAGAGAAAGCATCAATATAGTCTATAACTAGTAAAAAACATTTCTTTCCTTTTAACTGATTTGGATTAATTTTCCATTTCATAGTTCTTTTTTTTTTTCAATTTGGTGAAAGATATTTTACTTTAATTCAGTGAATAGGAAGTCAATGATGTTAAAGAAAGAGTAATTTTAAATCACACTCAAATTTCACAGTCAGTTTCATTTCTATTAAGATTATATTACTCATCAATGTCCAATGGACTTTACAGGGTGAAGAAGAAAAACTTTATATAAAGGCAGTGTATTTTATGAGATTTGTCCAGTAGTGCTGTAACAAAATTTCAAGTTAGTAGGTATTTAATTTGTAACCTAAAATATATGTATTTTAAAATACCTAGGTAATTTTATGTATATTAAAAGCTAGAGAAAAGACAAATCAACTCCTTTGTTCTCCAAATACATTGCAACAAGCCTTGTGAAAAATATAAATTACTTCAGGTTATTTCTGCTTTATAATTCTTGAGTGTGTGCTTGTGTGTGTGTGTGTGTGTGTGTGTGTGTGTGTGTGTGTGTGTATGCTATAGGGCATATCTTTTGTTAGGAGTATTTTTTTAATTAAATACTTTCAAGAATGTGTCATACCTCTTAAGGTTATTTAAACAAGTATAACAAACAAATTTCCTAATCCACTTCATTCATGCTTGAAGATCTGGACCCCCTTTCTTTGCAGGCAGCTTAGCAGGACCTGCTGGTGGTGCTATCCTTGCTAAAGTCTAGAAGGATTAGTGGAATGTGAGGAGATTACCCTGCCAAGGTGAGACAGGTGTGAGAATCAGAAGCATATGGGTGAATAATTACCTTACTGAGTATGTACTACAAATTAATGCTACCTAAAGAATCTTAATTAATTATCTGTCTTATGCCACAGAGAAATAATCCCCAAAACCATGTGACTGGCTAATTTTAGGATGATTTTCTTACCAGAAATTATCATTTCATACTTTGCCTGTCCTTTGGGTTAATAAAATTTGAATTTAAAAAGTTTGATAATTGGAACCAGGTATCCTGCCTGCAGATCTTCACCTATCCTGCTTTTAACATCTAATCCTTCACTCTCATCCCCATCTCTGAAGTAGAACACCTGTGACAGCCCTCTTTGTCTAACCTCCATCTCCTGTGGATTCCACAGACCTTTCCTATTATAAGCAAGCTCCTGCCAGCCTGGTCCCAGAGCCACATCAGTCTCAAAAAACACACAGAGACACTGTATTAATTATGAAACTGTTTGCCTGTTACTAGCATTTCTTATTGGCTAGCTCTGTCTTAATAACTCATTTCTAAGTGTTTCCACATGGTCTTATCTTACCGGAGAGAGTGTCTGGACCTCTTACTCCTCTTGTGTCCTACATTTCAACTCCTCTCTACTACATCTCCCAGAATCCTCTTTGTTTCCTAGTCCCACATATCTTGCTTCTCTACTGGCCAACAGTGATTTATTCATTAACCAATAAGAGAAACATATTTACAGAATGACATCTCCCACCATCTTCTATTTCTTTTTAAATAAAAAGAGGGCTTTAACTTTAACATAGTAAAATTACATTTAACAAAACAGTTATCAAATAAGAACTATAGTTAAAAAATATTTAGTCCATTAACATTATCAGGAATTAAAGAAAATGCTCTATTATTTATCCTATCTTTGTGAGTCTAAAGTCTTATATGTAACTTATTTTTAATCATAACTAAAGAAAACTATAACCATAACTATTTGTCTTTAACTCCATCAAAGACCACAGAAGGATACTATATAAACTCTAGAACTGAGAGAAACAACTTGCTGCCTGGTCAGTCACCCAGTCTTCAGTAATGTTCCATCTTCAGCCTATAGGCCATAGGGTATCTGGCAGACTCCTCAGCAAAGCAGGAAACTTTAAACTGTCCACCTATATTTGGAGTTTGTCTGTGTCTTGCAGAATATCTGGCAGACTCTTTCATGAAGCAAGAATCTTATTTCAGCAGTCACTTTCCTGTGGGTCTTGTATGTCAATTTTATACAGCATAAAGTCAAACAAGTCCAAAAAAGAGTAATTTCTTGCCCAAGGGCTAGTCTTGCCATATTGGGAGTAAACTCCATAATGAGTTTCTCAATGTCCATCTTCCTTTGAGACACAGGTGGTGCTGCCAGGAGCAGTTATGTCTTACTCTCAAGAAAAACCCTAAACCATTTAAAATGCCATATTCTGTAGGTCTTTGAAAGGTATGACGAATGCCTATTCATTTCAACTACATCTCTGTGTACCCAGAAAACCTAGATAACCTAACTATAAGTTTTGACTATTATAGGTAACTATCGATAATTTGTATTTAACTATACATTACATTTTAAATGGGCTGTGTATATATACAATACTCAAACAAGAGGCAAAATATACATATCACAGAATTGACCTTAAATTTGTATCAATAAATGAAAATACAAAGTATTTATTTCTATGCCATAATCCCCTTTTTATCTTTAAAAGAGATTGGTTGTGATCATTAACCATGTATAACCAAGCCCATTTAAATGAAAACAAACATTTATAGACAATATTTGGGAATTTGGGCATCATTTTTTCCTAACTTCTTCCTGCTGGTGTAGGATGCTGTAATACCATGGGAATCCTAAGAAAACACAGAAATCCTGGCTGTAGTATGCAAGGATGCCTTGTTCCAGCTGTTTTGAATGTTGGATCACCTGGAGCACTTTTTTTCAAGGGGTCATGCTTGATCAAACCATGTCAGTCTAGAAGGAATCCATGGCTTTTCATTTACTGTGGAAGCAAAAATAGATATTTTTCAACCAGTAAACTTTCCTTAGAATAAAATTTGAAGTCAAAGCATTTAAAAATATATAAATTGGATTAATTCAGCAGCATTGATAATCAAGTTTATTTTAGCAGTTGTTCCTTTCTTAGCAATTGAGAGATTCAAAGACAACACAATAGCATATAGTATCCAGACTATCTGTGTATTTCCCAAGTTTAGGTGTCTTTTTTTATTTATTAGTATTTATTTATTTTTCTTATTTTACATATCGATCCCAGTTCCCTCTCCCTTCCTCCCTTCCCCTCCCTGACCCCTGACCATCCTCCCATCCCATCCCCCCCCCACTCCACAGGGAGATTGATGCCTTTCAGGAGGGATCAACAAAATCTGTCAAGTCATTTGGAGTAGGGACTAGGCCCTCCCTCCTGCCTCTACATTAAGGGAGTATCCCTCCATGGGAAATGTGCTCCCAAAGTCCTTTTTTGCACCAGGGATCCATCCTGGTTTCACTGTCAGAGGTCCCTTAGACTGCCCATGTCTATTAACTGAGACCCAGTCTATGGGCTACCATTTGATCTAGTCAGCTGTGTCCTTTGCCTTAAAGAAGCTTGTTTGAGGAGGTCTCACTTATTAATTGTTGATCTCAGTGTCTGGCTACAGGCTATGTTCAGGAAGCGGTCTCCTGTACCAATTTGTTCAAGAGTACCTTCCCACTTTCTCTTCTAAGATGTTCAGTGTGGCTGGATTTATGTTGAGGTCTTTGATCCATTTGGACTTGAGTTTTGTGCCTGGCAATAGACATGGGTCTATCTGCAGTCTTCTACACCCCATCATCCAGTTGTGCCAGCATCATTTGTTGACAATGCTTTCCTCCTTCCATTGTATACTCTTAGTTGTTTTGTCAAAAATCAGGCATCAAACTGTCAATATTTGCAGATGATATGATAGTTTACATAAGCAAACCAAAAAAAGTCTACTCTTACAACTGATAAACACTTTCAGCAAACTAGCAGGACACAAGATAAACTAAAAAAATTCAGTAGCCCTACTATATACAGTTGACAAAGGGGCTGAGAAAGAAATCAGAGAAACATCACCCTGGAGTGAGACATTCACTTTGTCCACACCTGTGGCACAGACCACCCATTGGGGTGGGGACAGGGGCAGATACTACCTGGGGGAACTAAGTATGAAGAAGCGGCTCTGGGAGCTCTCTTGCTTGCAGCATGGGGACAGGAGACATCCTTGAGACTAGGAACCTGCTGGTGTTCATCTATGTTATAAGTTATTTTTCCCTGAATAAACATCTATTCTGCCTATCTGTTTCTCCTGATCCTTATTAAACCTCAATATCACCCTTTACAATAGCCACAAACAACATAAACTATACTTTCAATGGCACAAATATGCACATGTAATTCTTGACACAGGTGGATCTTTGACTTTTGTACCATATTTGCTGGAAATATTTTGAAACCAAATAGTCAAGAATATGAACAGAATTGATTATGCACTGAATGCTAGCCAGCCCTTTTCATGTACAACCCAGAGCTTAAATAATATGTCATGTAGTTATCAGGGTTTCTGGGATGAAGATCTCACCAGTGTCCAACATTGTACATTTTCAACAAAGCTGATCTAACTGACCTGTTGAGTGACTCATATTCAATATCTCAGAATAGTTTCCATTGAGGACAAATTCAAAATATTTTTTCATCTTTTATACTCTGCAGAATTACATTACTCTAAATGTTAAGCTTGCCTTCTCTTTTCTTATCATAGCTAGCACCATGATAGAATTATCAAGTAAATTATTTTTACCAAAAATAGATTTTTTTTCATACAATATAGTCTCATCCTTCAACTCCCAGATTGTTCCCACCTCCCTACTCACTCAAATTCATACACTTTCTTGGTCTCTCATGGAAAAAATTAACAGACATCTAAAATAATAATTATTATTAACAAATATGGTGATGATTATAAAGAAAAAGAAAGAACAGGGAAGAGGAGGAGAAGAAAAACAAATTAAAACAAACAAAACTAAAGGATATTTTTCAATAATACAGGCATTTGCAAAGTCCAGAACATTTGAAATTAAGTAGAATACTGAGTATATTGTGAAGGCATGTGCCAGTCTTCCAAATATCACATTATATGTTACTGATTAGTTTAATAGCATCAGAACTGTTTCTTTTTTGAGAACTTGTATAGAGAAGATTCATTGACAATTTCATACATTCATGTACAATGCACATTATGATCATTATCATCCCACATCTCTAATTTCTCAACTCTCTTATTCCCGTTTCCTACAAGTCTTCTTCTATAGATCCTATGTATAGTTATTGATGCAGTCATTGGTTTATTTAGTTCTACTCAGTTTATTCAGATCCATCTGTATGACTGAGTTTCAAACTATCCATTTGAACTTAGTAGGAGTTTAGTGGAGAATATTCTTCATGTGTGTAGTGCTGTGTTTCTAATTGCAATACTTGCATTAGCCCAAGAGTTTATAAAGATGGTGCCCCAGTATATATGCAATATGTTCAGAAACCAGTTAGGAGAGCTCTCCTAGATTTAGAAGCATCCTGCTTGTAGAATTTTACTTATATTCTTACTGACACAAATCAAAATATAAATAAAATATGCTATTCCACTGTATACAATATTTTAATGATATTGCTGTGTTTAAAATTTTTCATTGACTGGCAAGTTAGAAGCTTGAGATGCTTAACAAATATATTATTTTAATTTTGAAACAGTATTAAAGATACAGGGCCTTTCATATGTGGTTTGAATTTTCTCTACTAGGAGAAAAATGTTTCTCAGATGTGAGTTAGTTAAAAATGATCGATTAGTCAAATAGATCAGTGAACCAGTGTCCACCCTGAACATCTGTTCAAATTCAAAAACAAATGTCAGTGTGTATGGATTGATTATGTAAGAATCATCAACTCACCTGACCTTTCCGAGAAAAGTTCCTAGACATTTAAGGAAGAAGAAGGAGATCCCCCCAAAGACTTGATAAATGTCAAATGATATGCCTGAGTGCCTTTTTAAGTTTAGTTTTCAATGATTGCTTATGACCAGAATGTAAAATAATTTGTAAGAAAAATCATAGATGGTACTCATCTAAAGTCTGGCAAAAGTTCTTTAAATTCTCTAGAGCATTTTCCTTTAATTCAATTCCCTGCCTCCTTTATCTCCCTAACTCTTCAACTCCACAAAGGAAAATAGAAAACAGAAATAAGCATCTTTCCTTCACTCTTTCTCCCTGGCTTCACAGGTGTACACATTGTCAAATAAAGAGAAATGTCAGAATGACAACTAGAATTAGTGGCTACAGGAGAAAAACATCTTTGTAAAAGTTGGGACATTTAACTCTAAAGAGATGAGGTGTACATGGCAATATACTTGGGTCTATCTGCAGTCTTCAACACACCATCATCCAATTGTGCCAGCACGATTTGTTGAAGATGCTTTCCTTGCCCCATTGTAGTCTTTTAGCTGTTTTGTTCAAAATCAGGTGTTCATAGGTGTGTGGGTTTATATCAGGATTTTCAATTTGATTCCATTGGTCTACATGTCTATTTTGTGCCAATACCAGGCTGTTTTCAGAACTATACCTCTGTAGTAGGGCTTAAAGTCAGGATGGTGATGCCTCCTGAAGTTCTTTTATTGTACAGGGCTGTGTTGGCTATCCTGGGTCTTTTGTTGTTCCAAGGTCAGTGAAGAATTGTTGGGATTTTAATGGGGATTGCATTGAATCTGTAGATGGCTTTTGGCAAGATTGCCATTTTAACTATATTTATCCTACCTATCCAAGAACATGGGAGATCTTTCCATTTTCTGGTATCTTCTTTAATTTCTTTCTTTAGAGTCACAAAGTTCTTATTATATAGGTATTTCGCTTGTTTGGTAAGCATTACCCAAAGATTCTTTATGTTGTTTGTGGCTATTGTAAAAGGTGATGTTTCTCTGATTTGTTTCTCAGCCTTTTTGTCATCTGAATAAAGTAGGGCTACTGACTTTTTTGAGTTTATCTTGTATCCAGCTAGTTTGCTGAAAGTGTTTATCAGCTGTAGGAGTTACCTGGTAGAGTTTATTGGGTCACTTATATAAACTATCATATCATCTGCAAATAGAGACAGTTTGACTTCTTCCTTTCCAATTTGGATCCACTTGATCTCCTGTTGTTGTCTTATAGCTTTAGCTAGACATGTGCTCAACTACGTTCATAGCAGCATTATTTGTAATAGCAAGAATCTGGAAGCAACCTAGATGCCCCTCAACTGAAAAATGGATAAAGAATATGTGGCACATCTACACAATGGAATACTACTCTGCAGAAAAAATAATGGAATCTTGAAATTCGCAGGCAATTGGATGGCACTTGAAGATACCATCCTGAATGAGGTAACCAAGTACCAAAAAGAGGAACATAATATGTGCTCGCTCATATATGGATTTTAGACCTAGAGCCAAGGATCACCAGCCTATAATTCACACCACCAGAAGAATTAGGATACAAGGTGTATTCTAAGAGTGTCATATAAAGTCCCTCACATAAGGGGGAAGGGACAAGACCCCCAGAGCACATGGGAAGTGAGGGGGGCGGTGAATGGAGAGAGAAGTAGGAGAAAAAGAAGGGGGAGGAGAGGAAAGCACGTGTGACTAGGAAGATTGAGTCAGGGTAGGAATAGAAGACAGGAGAGGGAAAGAGAGAGAGAGAACATAAAAGAGGGAGCCATTACTGGTTTGAAGAGAAAACTGAACCTAAAGAAAGGTCTAGAGACCTACAAGACTACCGCCAACTAACAACTTGAGCAACTGTGGAAAGGCTACCATAAATGCCCTTCCCAGATAGTGAGATCAACAACTAATTTATCCACCATCATGGAGCTTTCATCTAGTACCTGCTGGAAACAGAAGCAAACACCCATACATAAACACTGAGTGAAACTAGAATCCAGATGCAGAGGGAGAGGACAAGACCAGGCTGCAGAAACACATAGAGACAGCTGACCTGAACAAGAAGGAGCTAATGGGCACCCCCAGACTGATAGCTGGGAATCCAGCATGGGACTGACTCAGGCCCCCTGAACATGGGTCTCAGTCAGAAGGGTTGAGATGAAAGACAGGATTGCTCAGTGGCTAGCATTGCCACTTTTATGGGTGGAGTTTCTTCAGTGTCCACCAGTCTTTTTGGAGGAAATGGGTGGTGCCAGCAGCTGACCTGTCTCTCTGTTATAAAAGCTTTATAATGAAACATTTTAAATGTCATATTCTCTAGATCTCTGAGCATTTGAGGGCTGTCTGACTGTTTAGTATATCTCAATAAACAAAATTTGTCTTAAGTTACTTGCCTTAAACACATAGGTGGCTAGGTAAGGGTTTATTCCTGTAATTAATTAGTCTGGAAAACTGGATACAAGCTGAGAGACTGTGGAAGGATGTTTTACTCAGAGCCCTCCAGCCTGACTATAACTGGTTTTAACTTAGTAGGTTAGATTTAGACCTATAAAGGTAGAGAAAAACTCATAGAAGCTTAACATTTATAAACAGCTTATAGGTAGGACTGGGTGGCATAAATATTTTGTTAGCCTGAAATAGACCTTTATAACCTTAAATATTTACCACCATTGAAAGACACATAACAATTTAGAAATATTTGAAACAGTATAGTTGAATTTAAGTTGTATAGATTTAGCTTACATTTGCATATACAGATATATTAAACAGGACTGGGTAAAAATAAGAAAAACCAGAGAGTGATTTCTGATTTGTACGTTGTAGGAAACAGACAGGACATTTAAAGTTATAGAGAAAACTTAAAACTGTAAATGACAAGAAAGGAGATCTGCTGCAAGATTTTTGTGTGAAATGTGTGCCCTTCCTGGCCCTGGAGAGGCACATCATTCCACAAACAAGCCACGTACAACAGAGTCAGTGAAAAAAGAAATTAGAGTTCCACAGAAAATGAAAAGCTGTGGATTCCTTCCAGACTAATGTGGTTTGATCAAGGCAGACCGCCTGAAACAGAGTACCAGGTGATTCTACATTCAAAACAGCTGGACAAAGCAGCCTTACAGACTACAGCCAGGATTTCTGCATCTTCTTAGAATCCCCCATGACAGCGCCCCTTACCAGCAGGAAGTAGTTTGGAAAGAACGACACCCAAATTCCCAAATATTGTCTATAAATGTTTGTTTTCATTTAAATGGACTTGGTTATATAAAATAAATATATTTAAAAAAAGAAATTAGAGACAAAGAATAAAAGGCAAAAAGTAACTGAATTATAGGTTTGACAGCCGCAGAAGCTGGCTAGACTGTCCCTCTGCCTAGGTGGCTGGTGTAGCAAAGGGAAGACCATGGGGGGTGGGGGGTTGAGGCTAGACCACGTGGTCAAGATGGCAGCTGCCATAAACACATTCCCAACAGTTGGCAGAAGTCATAAAGTTTTGAGATATAATTTTGTTGGCTTTTTTTCTCTCCACGAGTGAGGCAGAAGGATTTGTGAAACTAATAGGACACTGGAGTCCATGGGGTACAACATCCAAAAAGACCACCGTAGGTCTGAGAAATGAATGTACCATTCTAAGGGCAGTGCTAGGGTATAAAACCCGTAAGACCCCTCATGGGTCTGAGAAACGAAACACCAGTCAGCATGAGTGGTGCTAGGGCACAATGTCCGAAAACCTCATTCTGGGGAAGAATGAAAAACTCTCAGAGTATCTTGAGCAAATGCTGCCTCAGCACAGTCCACTTGTGAGCCATTGGCATCTGCACAGAGAAGAAACAAAGGAGACGGGTAGCAGAGAGGACAAACAAGAGTAAGGCATTTGAACAGGTGTATAAGATGCTTAGCAGAACAGGACATCTTTAGGTGGAGGGAGGTTCCCGCCTCAGATGGGCTGCAGCTGTGGCAGGCAGGAGAGTTTTAGCATGGTGGGAAGAGAACAGAAACAAGTTTAGGGAAAGAGATTGTTTAGCAGAGAAATAGAAAAAAAAAAAACTCCATCCATCTGTTCACTGGCACTGTTCACTGGCAGTAATTGTGGCCAATTTGACTTATTTTCTAGGGGATATCTAGGCTGGTTTGTTTCCATGGGTGAAGAAAAAACTGGCCAATCATTTTTGGAGCTTGTCAGCCCAAGAATGTGGCCAAGGGCCAGGCCCCCGATAAGCAAGGATGGCAGAGCATTATCCAAAGCTCATCAGCTTGAAAACGTTGCTGGGCCATCAGAGGCTGGAGGACTCAGCAGTCTGAAGGCACCTTGAAGCAGGAATCATATGTACCACACAATGAGGGTGCTATCTTAAATCACCCGTGGGAAATGTCCCAGAACCTAATGAAATGAGTTACAATGAAAAAGAGTACCTTACCAAATTGTAACCAGTGTGGGATGGTATTTCTAGTGAACGGGTGGATGGAACTGGACTGCAGGTTCGTAACCAGGGTCTCTGAATGCCTGTGGCTGGCCATCAGACAACAGACAGCCTCCGAGTTATTGAGGAGTGCCTGACCAAGTCAAAACACCAATGTTATTCTTTTCATACAACTGCCGCCTATGAAACACAAACACAAGATTCAGTGCCCATGTGGAGTTTATTGGTAGGGAGGAGAGAAAGGGAGAGGGGAGGGGAGAGAGCAAGGCAAGAGAAGAGAGGGGAACAGAGAAAGAGTGAGAAGAGAGAGAGCAAGAGACACCCAAAGTCCATTATTATACTAGGAATAAATACTGATCCATTACTAGAGACTCAGACTGACCAGTCCTCCTAACTAACATCAGCATTCAGGTGTCCTCTCTGATATACCTTTCTAATGCTGGGATTAAAGGCATGTGATCCCATGTGCTGAGATCATTTTTGTGTGAACTGTTTTTCTCTTTAGGACTGGATCAATCTCATGTAGGTATGGGTAGCCTTGGGCTCACAGGGATCCAGTTACCTCTTAATCCCTAGTCCTAAAATTAAAGATGTGAACCACCAACTCCTAGCTTCTGGCTGCTGGGATTAAAGGGTTAGTGGTGGAGACAAATAATCAACCAAAAATGACTGATTTCTTATTTTATGACCTCACTATAATCAGGGCCAAGAACCTATGGATAACAGATCAGATAGGGGAGAACCTACTATAATTATTCTGCTAAATAAACATAGTACTAAGCCAGTTAGCAATGATTTATCATTATAAGCATAGATTAATGTGTCTGTCAATCCTCATTAGGAACTTTCCTTTGTCAGTAGATCATGATCCTCATAGAGACATACTACTGACCAGAGTAGAGATAAGAGATTACAAATTGCCCACCCTAAAAGAGTTATATATACAAAAGATCACTGCTTCCAAAGCTCGTGGGTAATTGTGTAAGAGGGTGAAGAAAGATCGTAAGAGCCAGTGGCAGTGGATAATTGCAGCAAAACAGTATTTCTTAGATACAATACATTTGTCAAAGTGTGGACGTACTAGAAAAAATATAAATATATGTATGTGTATATATGTATATGTGTATACACACACATATGTGTGTATATATAATATATACATAAAAATATGTATATATTATAGTTTTCTTTCTATGACTGTTATAAAACACTGATCAAACTAACTTGGAAAAGGAAACAAGTTTTAGGGTTTCATTTCTATATTGCCCTCCATCAGTGAGGGAAGCAAGAAACCAAGGCAAGAGCTAAAGTGGGATCATGAGGCAAGAACTGAAACAGAAACCACAAAGGAATGATGCTTACTGGATTGTTCTCCTGGCTTGCTCATCTACACAACCTAGACTAATCTGTTCTGGGATGAAATCACCCACAGTAGACTGAGCATAAATAAATCATGTAAGTCAACAACCAAAAAAATGCAACACAGACCAGTGTGATGGAGGCAATACTTCAACTGAGATTCTCTCTTCAAGAGTATATCTAGGTTTGTACCATAGTTGTCAAAAATCTAACTATAACAATATGCATATGTGTATATGCTTTTTGTCATTAACTGCTAAGAAAGCATTTATACAAACGTTGTGTAATACTATATCAATGATGCTCCTCAATGCTCTAGACTATAAGAAGGTAGTACCTATCCTGATGACTTTTATTTCCTATTAGTAAATGAAATACATAAAGCCATAGTTTTTCCTTTGATTAGGCATGTACGTTTTCAACTGTTAAGCTTTATTTATCACAAATTTCTTGGTATACACTTCTTGCTTAAGAACAAATTTACATGAGTTATAAAAAAAAAAAAAGTATATAGGAATGACCTAATTCTCCGGGGAAACTTTGATTGATTCCTGACATGGACACACTGTGAGTTTAACAAGTCTTCTTTGGTATAATTTTTCTCAAAGCCCCTAGGTACTGACCACCTTACTGTAACTCTTACTTCAGTGTAAGAACTAAATAGAGAAGCATAAAGAGTTGACCAGAAAACAGTAACCAAAAACTGATAAAGCTGCCTCTGTCTCCAAAATCTAAGAACAAACCATTGCATTGCATTGGATACAAAGCACCGCACTATAAATTCAGCCTTTGAAGAGTTTCACAGGAAACTAAATATTTTTTGATTTTTTGTTTGTTTGTTTGTTTGTGTTTTTGTATTAGCGGCTCCCATATGTTGATGGAAATGTGTTCTTGGGAGTGGGCTTCAAGTTTTCTAAAGCTCATACCAGGCCCAGTCTGCCTATCTCATCCTTTTATGTACAAATCAGAAGACAGTTCTCAGCTTCTGTTCCAGCACTATGGCTGCAGCCATACTCCTTGCTATGACAATAATGTACTAAGCCTCTGAAACGGTAAGCAAGCCCCCAATCAAATGCTTTCTTTTATGAGTTGCTTTGGTCATAGTGTATCTTTACAGCAATAGAACATCTACTAAGACACTAGTATAAATTTTAATTTATAATAGTATAAATATCTTACATTTTCACTAAACTCTCTTTTCTGATGTGTTCTTATACATTTTATGTCTAAGATATTCTTTAAGAATTACCTATGATACAATAATTTGTTGCTTTTCTATTTTTAATGCAGCATCACAATTTTCAATAAAGAATAAATAATGCATCCCCTCCATCTCTATGGGCAGTAACTCTCTTTTATATCTAACTCAGGAAAAGGACTCTGAGTTTACAAATATGTACAAATTTATTTGTTGGTGGTGAAGGCAGATATAGAAAATGGATGTTTCTAAGAATGTCAGCTGGCATACTTAAGAAATCAGGAAACTTGCACAAAAGTCAACAAACCCAACATATATATGTTACTGAATGACAACAGGAATTAATTTTACCAGAATCCTAATATATCTTTTAAGGCATTGTTTCTAGAAATAAGTAAAGATATATAATTCAGGGGATGTTTAATATTTTAATAAGCATTGGATCACAATGAGACATGGATTGGCTGTTGGATAGTTTTATGATCTGATGTTTTTCTTTGAATTATTCAGATAGCATAGATGTAGTATGAATCAGACCATTCTGCTGCATTTTATATATAAATGGATTATATTAGAAGCATCTTTCACCTTTGTCATCTACCAAAATTATTTCAGATGTGATTTTATAACTCCAGATCCTTTTAATATTGTTACATACTCTATTTTTTTAATTTTCTCATTGTTATAATATACAGTGGTCATATTTTTTCTGCTTTCACAATTACTCCCAGCTCCACTTCACTTTCCTACCCATCCTACTTCATGAACTTTCACCCTCTGTTCTTAACTCATAGACAATTCTACCTTGGCTACATTGAAATTTAAATTCCTTTTATGCACTTCCTTAAATCTCTTCCTTTTTATTCTCCTGTTGACCATTATTGACAAACTGGAAAATAAAAATTTACAGTGTAACCACAGGGCATCAGAAAGGCTGACTCCAGAATACTCTGTGACATACATTTATTTGTGTTATTTGAAGTTTTTTCCTGTATTTTTTTTTTGCTATTGTAATAATTGTTGTTGAAACACCTATTAGAATACTTGTAAGTGAAAATTATTAAGTCAGTTGTTAGGAAAATCCATATATCACATCCATCAGTTTTAAAATTGGCTATAATTACATCTACACACTGTGTAACAGGGGATTTTCAAACCAATAATTATTCCTGATTTTTTACTACTAAATATTAGCAATTCAGCACATCTGATAGTATTAGTTATGTTTTATTTTCTGTTAATGATCTGTAGTAAATCAATAATAACATAAGCAAAGATGATTCTTGAACTGTTAAAATACATGCAGGACATTTACAAACAATGCCAATAAGTTGTCAGAGAATACTATTTTATAAATTATAAGAGAGTTTAAAAATCTGTTAAGTGGAGAGAGAATATTTCCAAAGCCATTCTGGTACTTAGCAAATGGTAAGATTGAGATGTATTTACATATTCTATTTTTATTAATATGTCATTTGATGAATTATGTATTGTTTACAATATTAGAATATATAATTTTATGTAATTGTATATAATTGCATGCAATTGTATAATATATGAAAACCAATACCATAGTTCTTACTCAAATTCAAATATCACTTTGCTGATAATAATCCTATTAATATCAACTATGTTTGCCTAAACAGAACCCACATAATGATCATACCAGTCCATATGACAAAATGGATGAAAGAAATTTTATAAAGCCTTACCCCTAGATGAAGCATGCCAATCAAAGGCTGCTGAGAAATACGTGTGTGTGTGTGTGTGTGTGTGTGCGCGCGCGCGCGCGCACACGCGCGCGTGTGTGTTTTTATACATATACACAAAGAGAAGGAGTGTGGAAACATAGAAGTGGGAAAAGAGAAGGATAGGAAATTTTTTTGAGATTAGAATATAATTATAGCATCTTTGTCCCTTCCTCACTCCAAACCATCCCATATACTCCTCCTTTCTCCCAAATCCATAGCCTCATTGTAATACACTGTTATTATATGTATATTAGTATATGTATATACATATATATTTGTAATATAACCTGTTCTGTGAGTTACTTATATGTTTTGTGCCATTTAGTATTGGACAACCAGTTGATCTGTTTTTCCTTTGAGGAGACTATTTTCCTGTTTTTAGCATTTCTTTGTTGATAGTAGTTTTTTGTGTATGGTTGAAGTCTTATGAGCTCTACTTCAACCACTTTAGAATGTCTATTGGCGTTATCCTTGTTGAGCTCATGTTTAGGCAGTCTTGTTAATGGGACACTTTGGGGTATAGCTTCTATCATTCTTAGGACTGCCTGAACAAACATGATAGCCCCACAGTGATTAAATAATCATCAATTAATGAATTTCACACTGTCTTGCCTATATGCCAATTTGATGATGGCCTTTTTTCCATTGAAGTTCCCTCTTCATTGGTGATAATAGTTTGTATAAAGTTGATGAAAAACTAACCAGTATACAAATCAATTCAGCTTATCGTTAATAGTGCATTATCAAGTATATTACTTGTTCCCGTCTCAACCACTGCTATTCTTAACCAAGCCATCATGATGCCTCAGATCAATTACTTTAATAATCTCTATCCTTTTTGTTTCCAAATGAAACTACAGACCCACTTGTTGAAGACAGTGACTGTAGAGAATATTATTTTAAAATGTATTATTCTCTCATATATTAATCCTGACCAGTTTCCCCTCCCTCCATTCCTCCTAGTCTCCCAATATATGCACATATCCCCTCTCATCCAGATCCACTCCTTCATTTCCCTTAAGAAAAGAGTAGCCTTTTATGGATATCAACCAAACACAGCTAATAGCAAAAGGTCCATGCCACAAGAGATAGAGAACATTTTAATAAGTAAATCAGATTATCCTAGTCTCCTGTTCAAATTCTTTTGGTAGCTTCCAACTCACTCCTAGTGTAAGTGAAAGTACTTCAGTTCTCTTGGTTTCTACCCAAGCCTGTATTCTCCCCTAGCATAAGCTATTGAAACAATACAATAGAAAAAACTGACACAAATTAATGACAGAACTTACTCCTTTAATAGCTGAACTACTTTTATATTTTTGGTCGTGAGCCTAGCCTTTAACAGTTGAGCCATCTCTCCAGCCCAAACTACTTTTATAATATTCTTTACAATCAACCTTAACATTATACTTACCTCTTGAAATTTAGGTTAACATTGATGGAGTTGTAACAAAATTTATTTAACAGATGAAAAGTTGCTGACAATAAAGTGTAGATGTAAAGGATGATTCATTAGCAGAATTATGGAAGACATCCACAAATGATATGCTGCAATTTTTAAAGAAAAAGCAACAGGAATGAGAAGAATCTGCTAAATCAATCAATGGATCTTCATTAGAAAACATCTTCTAAGCTGTGTCCTTTTGTTTGATATTTAGTTCATTCATTCTCTCATAAAACCTTTTTATTTGAGGTTGCACCGTAATACAGTTCTAGTATTACTCTGTGAAAAATTGTCTTTTCATATTGTATTTTGAGAACTCACTTCAGAAATAGCTGATATAATTTGATAGGCAATATAAAAAAAAACCTAAAGATATTGTCTAAATACTGAAAGTTATGTATAACCTGTAAACATAAATATTTACATGTTTAACTGTAATATAAAAAGAAAATTTCATTTATAAAGTGGTATAGCACACAGTATACACAGTATACTTACAAAACTTGATGTTTTCATTTTGCCTGTTTCATCTACCAGGATAATCTGAAACCATTCAGTGATTAATGCAGATAACTTATTGAAAAATGTGTGGAATAATTGTGTCACTGTTATTAACAATGCACTTAATTTGGTCTCCCCTGAATATCAAATTCACCATTTCTCCAAGAAGAAGTCAATAAATTATTTTACAAGTTTTTTCTTGGATAAAGAGATATGAATAGTAAAAATCTTCATATGCCTATAAAAAAACTATAAATTTGCACACATATATGTAAAACTCTTCTACACTCAAAAATTTAAGTAATTTTCTTGGGTTCAAAGATAATCATTCTTCTTACATTCAGTTTTATAACGTTGGAGTGCTTGATATACTAGGAATGAGCCTCTCCTGCATCCTCATTTAGGTTATATAGTAGGAAGTAAATGTAGGAGATTCACCTATTTTCTGTTTTGGAACCTCTGATAAGTTCTCTATTTCCTCTATCAATCTTATGAAGGAATTCACTCAGACCATTACTGACTTCTTCATGTCTCAGACTTTGTAATACATCACAGTACCTCAATGTTAAGGTGAGGTACAGATTGTTTGACAATGTTCAGAGTTCAAAGACTGTCTCAGGCATCTGGGAAGAAAGGAATTTTTTTCTTATCCTTTCACGGTTTTTTTTTTTTTTTAAGATTTATTATTTTATGCATCAAGTATTCTATCTGCATGTATACCTTTATGCCAGAAGAGGGCATCAGATTCAGATGATTGTGAACTACTATGGGTTGCTGGGAATTGAAAATTGAACTCAGGTCCTCCATGCTCTTAACCACTGAGCCATCTTTCCAGGCTCCGCATAACTTGTTTTTTGTTTTTTTGGGTGTTTGTTTGTTTGTTTGTTTGTTTTTGTATTTTCCCTCTTCTGTCTGCTCTAGTTGAGAACAATCCTCCAAGTTTTATTTCTTTATTGAATACCCAATATCAGATCACTTATACCCATAGCTTCCATTATGATCTTTATACATGTAGACCATCTGAGATGCAACAAAGGACAACTACAATAACTTACATTGCCTTTCTGATCACCCCTTCAAAATATTTCTGGTGCCTGGTACTTGAATATCTATTTCTGAAAACACTCTATACTTTGGACACAAAATCCAGAGGAACTGAGTTGATCTGACCCAAAGACTCATCTGTGAGGACTAGCTGTCTTACTACCAGAAGGTGCAATGCAAATTGACAAGGGAGGAAAGAAATAAATAGTCCTGTGCAGCTATGACACCTATAAACCACAACAATGACCGTCATGGCAAGATATCCCTAAATGTGCAACACTAGCACTTATTTTATTTTGGTGGTAAACAATATTTGTCGAATTGGACTGAATTTGTTCAACAGGAGAGAAATAATGTCTAGTACTAGAAACCTAGCTAACTATCTGGGGCTAGTGAGGTCATGAATTTAAGAGACGAACCTAACATTGCCACTTTACTAACTAGGATAATTCCTAATTGCACTATAAATGCATATCATTATACCCATATGAGTTGGCTAATTTTGAGTCAACCTGACACAAGCAAAAGTCATGTGAGAGGAGGGAATCTCAATCAAGAAAATGTCTCCTTAAGATCAGACTGTAAGGTAGGTAAGTATGTAGGATATTTTCTTGGTTATTGATGATGGAGGGTGCCCCCCCCCTGCACAAGTGGCTCTGGGTTCTATAAGAAAACAGGCTGACCAATCCTTGAAGAGCAAGCCCATAAGCAGCTCTCCTCCATGGCCTCTGCATCAGTTTCTGCCTCCTGGTTCCTGCTCTGCTTGAGTTCCTGCCTTGACTTCTGCCAATGATGAAGAGTGATGTGGAAGTATAAGCCAAATAAACCCACCTTTCTTCCCTAAGATGTTTTTGGTAATGGTGTTTCATCCTAGTAATGATAACCCTAAGACAACACAAGAAAAAGTTAACTCATTTGACACATCTACAACACAATTCCAATAATGAAGGTTCAGCAGACAACATGGAAAAGAAGCTGGGAGGTGGGCATGATTGTAATAGTCAGAGAACCCAGGAACCTGAGCAAAATTGTATATTCTATATATGACAGGAAAAATGCAACCATAAAATCTTAATAATATGGCTGCTTAAATGAGACTTGAATAATGACCATTTGGCATGCCAACAAGAATGGGGAAATCTCTAGGGACTCCATTCTTATTGTCATCTTTTGTATTTTTAAAATTGGTTTTAATAGTTTATTTAGATTATAAATTGAGTATTTTATAATGAAGTTGATATAGCATACTGCTTTTAATCAACAGTAATGTTAGAAACCATTAAGATCTGTACTGTCTTATACTAAAAAAGCATATTTGTTGCTCCTTGAAATTACATATCAATTTCATTTTCTCCATATTATCAGATTGTAACATAGTTTCATACTTCAAACTATATATTAGGTAATGTGATATAACATAATGTAATAAATACACAAAACAAAATGATTGTGCTTTCACTGACTACACTAATGAAAGTATAAATAAAACAGAGACAATTTGTATCTCATTTTATCAATAAACAATTTCATCCTTGGATACACAAATTAATTGAAAAGAATTTATTCATCCATCTCATTAAGATATGCATTTCCTGTAAATGATGAGTTCATATTTAATAGTCACCTACCCAAATATGCACTAGGTTGTCTGTTTTACAATAACTGCACAGCATAATAATTACTAATAGCACATTCTAAAAGAAATATTGATATTTGCCATGCTATATTATTTTACAAGTTATGAAGAAATAGAAAATACTTTGTAAGAGCACAGTCATTGCTTTGTTTTTAATCTCCTAAACATATGCCAAAGTCACATTTCAATTTAATATCAAAATTTATTATTCTCACCTGTAGGATTATTTATTCAGATAGTCTTATTCCAATATTTTTGTGAAAAATTAAAAACTACACCATTATTATAAAAAACAGATGGAAAGTCATATGGTAAAGGAGAGTATGCTTGAAAACCTCTGCCCTTAAACAGATCGATTTGTGAAAGACCATATATGGAATCTGTAAATCTGGGATTGGAAGTCATGTGACAGTTCCTATAAAGAACAGAGACAGTGGTGTGATGCTGGTGATCACTGTATCCTGTTTGCAGAACTGTCCACGAACAATAGGTTTACAAAACTGTCAAAGTCCTATGAATATCTACACTATTCTGTGACAATTTATTTTTATAAATCCTAAGCTAAAAGATTAAAACAATGAAATGACACCAAGAATTTCAGGACATTAACATCTACTTAACATAATTAAAGTAATATGAACTGATCTGGTAAAATCTTAAAATTGTGAATCAACATTTCCTGGAAAATCCATATGAGAACTCTCTGGATAAATTCAGGTAAAAGTGAGGCAAGAGTCATAGGCTACACACTTTAGAGACTAGGTATAGGAAGACCGAGGGAAGCTAATCCACACATTGTTTCTTATTCTAATAAATTTTTATTTCAAGTAAAAATTTATGGAGTAGTATTATTATAAGAGAAAAAGACATACAATTATGTTCTTTTTTATCTTCTCAGTCATTTATTTGGGTCAGTTGGAAGGAGGTTTGATTTTTTTTAATTTTTTTTAAAATTTATTTTATATAACAAAGTCCAATTAAATGAAAACAAACATAGACAATATTTGGGAATTTGGGCGTTGTTCTTTCCAAACTACTTCCTGCTGGTAAGGGGCGCTGTCATGGGGGATTCGAAGAAGATGCAGAAATCCTGGCTGTAGTCTGTAAGGCTGCTTTGTCCAGCTGTTTTAAATGTAGGATCACCTCGTACTCTGTTTCAGGCGGTCTGGATTGATCAAACCACATTAGTGGAAGGAATCCACAGCTTTTCATTTTCTGTGGAAACAAAAATAGAAATCTTTTTCCCCAGTAACTTGTCCTTCAACTTAAATTTTGGAGTCAAAGCATTTTTTTTTTTAATTTAATTTATTATTTTACATGTCGATCCCAGTTCCCTTTCCCTCCCTTCCTCATTCCCTCCCTCCCTCCCTCCTTCCGTCCCTTTTACTCTCTCTGCCCTCTCAATTATGTTCTTATGCACAATGAAAATGATCATTCTAGAAATACTCCAGGTGAAATTAAAGAACCTAATTTTTTAATATATTCTAATCATAACTAATGAAATGATAAATTATCAAAAAAGACTAAAAATTAGTAAAAAAAAAAAAAAGTAATATTACTCACAGAAGAACTCAAAAGGAAAACCACTTAGTCTTTATTCTAATGAAAATTGAAAAGAAATGTGGAATATTAGAACCTAAACATAAATGCATCATTGAACCAAGTTTCCATGAAAACCATGTCTCTAGGTGACTTATATTTGTCTGTATTTGTGTGTGTGTTAAAAATAATTATAATTAAAGACTAAGTATTTATGAATAAATTAGGATGTAAACTAGAACAAATAAGTAAAATGTATTCAGAGAGCATGAGAACAAATTAAATGCCAGATTCCTAAAATAAGTAAACAAGTAAATAAATAAATAAAAACAAGGTAAGACATATAGGACCTAAGAGATATCCCAGTAGTTAATAGTGCCTGCTGTCAAGCCTGAAGAACTAATTCTATTCCTAGGTTCCACGTGGTAAAAGGAAAAAACTCAATCCCACATATTGTCCTCTGACATGGAGATGCATGCCATGACATGTGTATATTTGTGTGCTAGTGCAGAGGTACATGACTGTGTACACACCTATATAGTACACAAATAAATAAGTAAATGTATCTGTATTACATATTGCAAAAGATAAAATACTTAAAATAGTCCTAGCAGCTGTGATAAAGAAAAGGGGCAAATGGCATTTAACATACTTGTAAATATCTCGAACTTTCATTGACAGGCCTTAGAAATACCCACCACCTCAGTAACAATATGTGTGTGTGTGTGTGTGTGTGTAATTATATGTGTGTGTGTGTGTGTGTGTGTGTGTGTGTGTATTTACGTCACATCGAGCAAGTATAAGATGTGATGGGTCCCATCAACAGAAATCTAGACTTTAATGCAATGGCTTATTACACATTTAAACCAGGATATTCCAAATATATATCATCATTCCATAGAATAAAAAAACTGGAAAACATGACTAAAATTGTGTCAGTTGTGCTCAGCAAACAATATGAAGGTGTATGTGATGTCATAACACATTAGTTATTGAAAATTAGTAAGAATAATAAGGTAAAAAGTAGAAACTATTCAAGTTCATGTACACATAATACTACATGTAAGTATTTGATGGAAGGACCCCTATAGGCTAATATACTTGAATGGCTGATCTCCAGTTGGTGGAGGTGTGTTGAGGTGAGTTTTGGGGATGAGCTTTGAGATTTCAAAAGCCCATTCCATTACCAATTATCTTCTCCTCATCTCCTCACTCTCCCTCAACCTTGTTCCATTCTCCCATCTCTCTCACGCTCTCCCTGTCTCTGTTTCATGACTGTGGACCAATTTTAAGATCTCAGGAACTACTTCAGGTCTGGGCCAGTCTGCCTGCTGCCATGCTTCTGTCCATGATGATCATGGACTTTAACACTGTGGAACTGTAAGTAAACCCCAGTAAACGCTTCTCTAAGTTTTCTTGGTCATAGTGTCTCTTCATAGCAAAAAAAAAAAAAAAAAAAAAAAAAAAAAAGTTTAAGATGGCACACATAAAGAATAAAATCAGATTTATCAGATTTATTCAACTTTAGAACATTATGTCAATTCATATTTTTGCTACTATAAATCATGAGTTATCAAAGTGAACAAAAACATAAATTAAATGAATGTGTCTTTATTTGTAATATCCCTGCTAATATCAAAATTAGAAACAGTTACTGGCGCATCACAATTCTGTAACTTTTGATCCATGGTTCTGGGCAGAATATCAGTCTGCTGATCTCACAAAGATGAACAACCACTGTATTCCCATCCATAGGAACACACGGACATCAAGATATAGATATTGTTTTTTGTTTGTTATTTTAATTGTTGCTGCCTTCTAAGCCCAGGCTGTCCAGCTGTCAGAATCAGCAACTGAAACTCCTCCGGCTATCATGCTATCAGCAGTGGTTAGGCATCAAGAGCTAGAGCCAGAGGAGATTCTGTTCCTCCAGGCACAGACTCTTTCAAAGCTGCAAAGGGGATTTATGTGAATCTCTGTCCTCTAAAAAAAACTCAGGATTCAAAGGCTGAGGTGGAATTTGGCTCCTCAGAGGCTGAGGAGCAAATAACTCACCTCCTCTCCATCTGAGTCTCTTCAGCAGCTTCTCCTTGCCCCTCCTTAAGATCCCTTCTCAACCCGGCTCCTCCCTACCACTTCTGGTCAGCTAGTTGTTGACTCTGTCTCCTGACTGCAGGTGAATTTTATTTAATCAAACACATCTTTGAATCATTAAAGAAATGTTCCAGAGGATAAGCAAAAATAATATACCTTAAAATAATATACAACAAATAAACTTGAAACACAACCAAATCCTTAGTGTCCAGCCAGTGTTCATGAAAAATAAAGGGACTAGAGTAAGATACAAAACCATACTACCAAATTCCATACTACAGGATAAATGAACTGATTCTTTGATACATAAATTATCTGAAGACGAAAAAGAGAGTACAGAAAACATTTACAGTAGATAAATCTCAATAAATGTAAGCTGTGTTTGATTTCTTATTCAATAAGTAAACTATAAAAAATATCATGGTATATATTAGAAAATTGGAAATGTGAATACTGCATTTATGTTGGCAAATTGATTCAACATTTTGCCTTTAAATGTTATTACTATATTTATCAAAATAAAGTGATTACACTTGGACTATGACAAGGTAAGAATATGAATGAAATAATATGGCTAGAAAAGATTGCCTTTACTTTGCAAACATATCCCCCATGGAGGGATAACTGCCTTAATCTAGGGACAGGAGAGAGCCCTACTCCCTACTTCACCAGGACCTGTCAGATCTACATGACCCCAACTGGATGGCATTCCCCTACATATGGAATTGGGGTGGGGGGATGGGAGGGGAGGGTGTTTAGAGTGCATGTGAGAGGGCAGAGAGGGTAAAAGGGAGGGAAGAAGGGAGGGAGGGCTGGGGGGAGGGAAGGAGGGAGGGAGGGAGAGGGAACTGGGATCGACCTGTAAAATAATAAATTAAATTTAAAAAATGCTTTGACTCCAAAATTTAAGTTGAAGGACAAGTTACTGAGGAAAAGGATTTCTATTTTTGTTTCCATAGAAAATGAAAAGATGTGGATTCTTTCCAGACTAATGTGGTTTGATCAAGCCAGACCGCCTGAAACAGAGTACAACTAATCCTACATTCAAAACAGCTGGACAAAACAGCCTTACAGACTACAGTCAGGATATCTGAATCTTCTTGAATCCCCCCCAAGACAGCGCCCCTTAACAGCAGGAAGTAGTTTGGAAAGAACGACGCCCAAATTCCCAAATATTGTGTATAAATGTTTGTTTTCATTTAATTGGACTTTGTTATATAAAATTAAATAATAAAAAAAAAAGATTGCCTCTGGTTAATAATCACTGTTAACGGCTGATGAAAATACATAACATCAGACTATTCTGTTAATTTTATACATGTTTGGAGTCTTCCATAATAAAAATTTTAAAATAATAATACTCACTTTTAATGTTGGTGCTCTATCTCAATATATATTCAGGAGTAATGAATCATCCTTTATTTCTATCAATAAATCCACATATCTTTAATTCACTAAAAGGCCCTGGAAATTATTAAAGATAGTCTTATTTTTTAACATAGATCCATGTAAAATGCATGTAATAGGTGTAGGATTTTCCTATCTTATACTGTTTTTCATCATTAATGTAAGTACTGAACTAGTACGTCTTAACTAAGAAAAATCCAGAAATTGAATGTAAATTGTCCAAATGGCCATTTTAATAAACAGTTTTTAACTTTCTTTTTATTTATTCTTTGTGTCTTCCACATCATGTCTTTACATCATTGCCTATTGCATTCATCCCCCCAAAAAAATTAATAAAAATGAAACATAATAAACTTTGAGAAAGTAAAAAACAAAAGTAAGAAAGGGAGAATCTCATTCTGGAATCTGCAGTGTGATACAATGAGTCATGCAGTAAACCTCTTTATTCCTGGATTTTTACATGCAGGCATTCATACCACAGGTCTTATTGAAGGTCCCTGGTCTCTGCTACACCATGAACACTGTGTCCTCACGGGACTCTTCCTGGACAACCTGTTCCTGTTGTTGTTGTTGCTGCTGCTGCTGTGTCATGGAGATCTTGTAGGCCTGGGTCTACAGGACCGAAATTCCACCTGCCTCCCCCGTGCTCCATAAGATCACAGATGTGGTGGATGTTGGGGTGGGACAACACTGGTTGGTTAGCCTGCCACTTCTCCCTGCCTTCGTCAGGGTGAGCTCTACAGCATTATTCTGGCTAGGTCACCCTCACCTGGGCAGTACAAAAGAGCCAGCTCTGTTTGAGGACATGTGGGTGAGCATGAGAGAGCTCTCCCCATTACTTGTGACAGCGTGGGCAGAGGAGAGGTGTACAACCTTCTTCCTGTCCATCAGTGACAGAGGCAGGTGGAAGAGCTGTTACTGAGGTCAGAAGAGCAGAAGAGCTGTTCCTGCTCTTCATTAGCTGCAGCACTTCGCCTCTACACCTTGCCTAGGCAACACTGTAGAGAACGCCCTGAAAGTGTAGGTGTGTGAGAACAGACCATGAGGATTTGAAAGCAGGAGAACCCTGTATGAAAAATTACTTGGTAAAATTATTGACAAAATATAATTCTTTTCTAAAGGTTGAGTACTTTTCTTTATCCAATTTTTAATCAAGAAACATTTCATTAAGACTTGCAGTGTTTATTTCTAATAACTTCTGATACTAAGCCATAAAAAATAAATATCTTTTATAGGATTCTAATAAAATTTTATCATTTGGAGCTGAAATATAACTGCAGAGAAGCCCAGTAGGACCCTAGAAACAAATGAAGAATTATTCTTTAGCTGTGACCCTAATAAAACTCTTGAACACATTTGGATTTGGATATGCCAGATGTTTTAGATCTCCACAAAATAAGAGAGACATTTGCCATTTTATCTAAGAAACTTATCAATGAGAGAAAATGATTAAAATTACACCTGGCAATAAATTATAAAATCACAAGACTGAGAGCGATGTCTTAGAAACAAAGTAAAACATAAAATTTTGAATGAAAGAAGAAAATAAACTTTGCTAACTAGAGAAAAATTAAAATGTCCTCTGCAGCCTGGTATAGTTGTCTTTTTCCTGTAATCCCAACACTTAATGGAGGAGGCAATGGTGATATCATGGAAATCGGGAACTTAAGATCATTCTCAAGATATATTGAGTTCAAGGCCAGTCTGGGCAACCTGAAACCTTATCTTCATCAATCAATATTTTTAAAAATCCAAAGGTATTTTCATAGCTCTTCAAAACATTCACAATACATGTTACTTATAAAATATATAATATATAAAACCTACTGGGTTTTAGGCTTTTTTTCAGTCATATTTTAAACGAAACACTAAAGAAAACTGTCCTTTTAACATATGATCAAATGACACTGACTGCTAACCAAAATAAAGTCATAAGAGACCAATTTTCCTTAATACAGGACAAAATACTGGAAACCAATGAGAACACACTGACTATAGGGCCACACTTGGGCACTTAGAAACAAATCAAAATAGATGCAAAATAACTCAGTTTCCACTTGCAGGGTCCTTTCTATCTGTGGCATACACAGGGCAAAGCAAGCAAGCAACCAGTAGTGGAGCTCAGATTCTATGAGGTGGGGTATATCCAAGCATAGCTTTTAAAAGTCAGAAGAGCTTCAAAAAGAGAACCCTGTGGCTTCAGGATATACAACAGTAGGTAGCCATTTATATTAGCTACTTTAAAATTAGACATAACAGCAAAGAATTTGAGCTAGAAAGATGCCTTGGCAGTTAGGAGAACTTTCTGCTCTTACAGATGACCCAAGTTTGTTTCCGAGTACCCTCATGGTTACTCACAATTGTTTTTAACTCCAGCTCTAGGGCATTCAATGGCCTCTTCTAGACACACACACACACACACACACACACACACACACACACACACACACACACGGAAACATAAAATGAAAAAATAATCTTTAATAGAATTATGAAAACATTCACCATGAAACAAAATATAGTTAATAAAATGAATTCCCTTAGTAAGATATGGCATGCAAGTAAATAAGAAAACATGACCCATAGTAAGGATAAAATTCGTTTCTTTAAAGTAACACAGAATAATAATGTAAAATCAGCATTAACCAAGAGGACTTTCATTTTCCCTTAAGCTAGATGAAACTTTAGAAGGCTTTGTAATTATAGAACATTGACTTCATTTTTCTTGGAACAAAAAATTTCAATAAACCAAAATTATGTTAAATTTATCTCTGATCCTGTGAAACATAGCCTTTAGCTAGCCATAAAAATCTTCTCAAAGCCTGAAGCCATCTCCCTGAAACAAACACTTGAAGGGGGTCAATTTTTATCTGTCCTCGAGAAGGTAGATTTAACTCGTTGAGCCCTAGTTAACAAACAGAGCTGACCTACCCAAAGAAATTGACATTAGAAAATCCAAGCATATCTCACACTGATTGAAAAATCCATTGACCAAACTACCTTCCTAAATTATCTCACCATATGCCAATAACTTACCTGGTTACCTTAAGTATTAGCCAATAACATGGCAACATAAAGGTATGTGATCTATCTGCAAATAAATGTCTAAGCAGAGATAGGATCTATTTGAAAAACAAGTAATTATCAGTTTTCCAAATGTAATATAAAATATACACTGCAGACTCTAGAATTTAAGCAAGCCCCAAGGACACAAGAGAACACTATCCTGACATACATCAAAAAAAAGTTTTAAAACCACTTATTAAAACAAAACAAATAAAATCTATTTTAAAACAGAGAAAAAACACATTGAGAAGCACACTAAGGAAACTGAGCAAATGATGATAGACAACTCTGTGCACACTAAACCAAGGTGACAGGTGCTACTAAGTAGTGGTCCAAAGGACCACACCAGTGCAGATATTGCAGGGAATGTGTGAACTAGATACAGGCAAGACTATAGGAATATAGTTCTCAAATTTAAGAGATTATTCAGAAGTGGAAAAAGGGAAGGACAAAGATCACAACTGGATTACATTGAAGCCTGAAAAAGATTACATTTCCTGAACCAGGTTAGCATGAATGTATTAATCATATTAATACAGGCTAAACATCAAAGCATCAGTAGATAATAGAATAGGAAAAAGGTTTTTCATTGCAGCACTGTTCATAAGAGCAAAGCCTGAAAAGAGATAATGTGTATCATTAGGTAACTAATTAAACTTGGGACCATCACACTGTGAAACATTTTGCATCCTTTAGGAACTTGAATTTTCTCTGCACCAGTTGATTTAATGTTTTGTCCATAAGGTGTTGAGTAAGCACTTAAAGTTAAGAATAAGCATTTATCATGTGACCCAGGGTTTAAATTACAAATACTTTATAAAAATATAGTTAGCATACATATTTATGTATCCTATATATTGTTTGGAGGTTGTTTTATTACTGCTGTTTATTTTCTACTTACAAAGAAGAGATTGATGCTCATTAATCTCTTAAGTAAACAGGAATAAGTGTGTTGCTTTTTAAGCCTTCTAAATATTTTCATCAAATAGTTAAATAGCAATAGCTGATGAAGATGAGTCCAAAGGCACATGCATATATATGCCATACAAGGTTTCTTGATATTATCTGTATTTTTAATTAATTATACTATAAAATAAACCATATATTGTGATTTTGGGAAAAGGCCATGTAGAAGCATCTTCTACATATTTAAGTAATTCCAATTTATTACTTATAAACCTATTAAGCTTTGAAGATTAATCCTTATGACACCCTCCTTATCCACAGCAATAGAGTTTATATATCAAATTTTATTTGATGAAAAGTTTTATGTCTGCTTGTAGATAAACCTACATTTTCTAAAAGATAGTTCTATTTATTTCTTAATTATTTCCTTGAAGTTACACATGGTAACTATAGTTCAAAAACTGTGATAATCAAATGCTTATGTTTGAATGTATTTTTTAATGCTTAAGTTTATGATTTCACTTCCACCAATTAAAATAATCTAAACTTCATTCATAATAAAAGAGCATCCAACAACTTTTTAGTGTAGCTTTAGACACAGAACAGTATCTCCTTGCTTTTTATTCCTTCCCCCTCTGACAAATGTGTTACATTGATCTATACTTTTGTCAAAACCACAATTGTCACATATGAATAAACATATTTTTAAAATATCTCTTGCACAAGACATAAATAAAATATTTTAATATTAGCTATTATTATCATAAAGACTTCCTGATATTCATTTCTAAATAAAGTTTCTAAAAATATTTAAATTTTTCATTAAAAAATTATCACATGTTCCATTTTACTTTTGCACAGAAAAGGCTGCTAGGTAGATTATTGCAGAAACTGTATTTGGAAGCATGGATAAAGAAATCTGTCCATGTTCCTATTATCTGATATGTTCAGAACAGGCAAATCTATAACTCAAATTTAGCTAACAGTAGCCTAAATAAATAAATAAACAAATGAATGAATAAATAAATAAATCTTGCAAATCCTTCAAACAGAAGTTCTTCATCATTTTTAACAAAGCATAACTGCTGTGATTTTCATTACTAAAACAATCTTTGCTCCTTAGGCATTCTAGCATACTGACTGAAATTTAGTCTGCAGTTATAAGGCTAAAGGAGTGAAGAATGACTGCCAGTGAACACTGGGTTTCTTTTTGCCTAATGAAAATGCTCTAACAATGATTACAAGCCAGTGGATTACATAATTCCAGTGAGTGAACTATATGCGATGTGGACTATATTTCAGTAGGTGTAATAGAATATTTATGAAGCAATGACTAATTTAGTCACAAATATCACAGCAGTTATTCCTGCTAACTTTCCTAAAAATCTCAAAGAACTCTTTGAGGAACTTGGAAGAATATCACAGCCCAACCTGGAAATGAACTTAACCAGCTTATCCTCCAGCCTCCAACTCCAAATGCTAAAATTATAGACCTAACCCACAACCAACCCCTTAGTCATCTCATTGACATCATATTTTAATAATCACACAAAATTCAATCAGTTCTTTATGCATTGTAAAATTTAACCCTAACAACGAGGTTCAGACTGGGGTATACCAGTTCTCAAACTGTTAATATGGAAATGTGTGCTTGAATGTGTAGCCATAATCCTGCTTGCATTTTATCTAAGTAAATTACTCCTTATATGCTCTATTTTGTAACACTTTCACAAATTTGGCAGCTTAAATTTTGTTAATACTACCTTAATTCTTCATTTAATATGCAGTATTCTTGGAATCTTTGGAAAGGAGTTTGACCTTTGTAGATTTTGCCATAATCAAATAGCTGACAAAACCACTTTTCTTCTTTAGGACTTTGTGCCATTTCGTGTAAGCAATGCAGATATCTAGAGTCAGAAAAAAGTCACAAAGGTAGTGGGGTTGGAGAATGTGCTTGTAAATAGGCCAAAAGCCATTGTATTTTCTTTTGGAATTATTTCTTTTAGGCCCACAGTCTTCGTTTCCCACCCTGATTGAGCCCATATCTACTGATTATTTCCAAGTGCCACACTCTAAGGTAGCAGAGGAGCTCACAAGAAGAAACAATTGTTTCTACCATCTGGGTGACTATACTGTGCAAACCAACAGGAGAAATCATGTACTTACCAAAATGTATGTTCTCCCTCTCACTACCAATACTCTTCGTTAACTGTAGATTGACAAGAGCAACACCTAGTGGACTCTGGGGGAAGTGAAAAAAAACAAAACAAAACAAAACAGTTCGGGTTTTGCCATTTGGGAACAGAAACTTTAGGACAGAAAGCAAATATTTATTCAGACTGAGAAAGACAAAACTTCAAAAATTTTAGAAATCTGGGAAAAAACACAAAAATTTCATTGATTCAAAAATAAACACAATAACTGCCTGTAATAATACTTTTTTCACAGGTTTACCTGCATAACCTGGTCAGCTCTTGATATGAGAGTGACTTGAAATTATGCTTTTTAATATACAAGATGTAATCATTCTTTCAGACTTTTGTGAATGATATTAAAACAAAAAACCAATAATGTTAACATCTAAGCCTAATTAGTGTTTGAAATATTCAGTTTTTAAAGCTTGTATCTCATATATTGGATCATAGCAGCTCACAATGGGAAGGATAATTTGCACTATTCAGTCTACAGGTCTGAACATTATTATCATCAATAATGCATTTACATTTACATTGATAATGTGTGAACAAGTAAGTGGGCAGTCTTCAAGCTAATGTCTAACATTACAAAACAGGTAGTCTATGGAGTGTCCAGAATTTCTCTTATCTTAGTAATCTGATAGTTTAAAGCATCAGGTCTCAATGTAGCTCTCTATGTAGATGCAAATAGCTTTGATCATCTGGTTTTCCTGTGTTGGGACTACAGGCATGCACTACCATGCTCAGTTTTACGTATTACTATGATCAAAACCAGGATCTAGTCTCCCTTTCAATATGTCAATTAGTCTCTCAATAGAAAGAATAATGAAACTACATACATATAAGCAACAAATAATATAACTCAGTATGTTAATTTTACATGTTTGTACATATATATACATACATATATTGAGATAAAATATGTGTGGTATAATAATGAAAGAAAAAACAGGCTATCAACTTGGGAGTGTGGGGAGGTCATGGAAGGAATTAGAGGAAGGGCACCTGAGAAGGGATGGAGGAGGAAACCAAGTGGGGAAAAATGATGTAATTCTATTCAATTAAAAATATTTTTACAAAGGAATAATGTCATTTACCAAAAGGTAAATCCTTATCTATGGCATGCTCTTATATAGAAATTTCCTATTTAAAGTAAAATAAAGATAAAAAAGAAAGAAAGAAATCTTTGGATTGAAATTGAAAACTAGGAAATTTTCTTTTAAAAGAGATACAATGTAGAGATGTTTCATAAGCCACATGAAGGCATTTTCACTTTGAGATAGCGTTGATCCTTTTAGATTCATTTTTTTCCAAGATTTATTTTGTGTGTGCATCTGCATGTGCGTGCATGTGTGTGTGTGTGTGTGTGTGTGTGTGTGTGTGTGTGTGTGTGTGTGTGTGTATGGAGCACACGCACGCTCCAGTGCTTGTGTACCACATTTTCAGGTGCCCTTAGAGGCCAGAAGAAGTTGTCAGATTGCCTAGAGATGAAGTTACTGGAAGTAGTGAGCTGCCCAATATAGGTCATAGGAACTGAACTGAACTCCTCTGAAAGAGCAACAAGTGCTCTTAACCAGAGTCACCTCTAAAGTCAACTATTCTATGTGTTTAATTATATGTATTTTTAAAGGGGTTATACCCACAGTGTATACATGAGTGCAAGTGGATGTGAGAAGAGTGCCTGAAATCATCTCCGGCTGGAAGTGCAGGTGTTTGTGAGCCACCTGATGAGGTTGCTAGGAAAAAAGCAGTGTATGCTCCTTACAACTAAGCCATCTCTCCAGCTGTTTTTCTTTATTTTATTTAGACTAATTCTATCGTCATTCTAAATCTATCAGCTTATACAGATTAACTATTAGCTGATTTCCTTTTGTTGCATATATTTTAAAATAGAATTACTTAGAATATAAATGTTAAAATATCTAAATTAAAGCCATCTTTTTTTTCTTTATCTAATTCTGTTTCTATAAGAAAACAGACCCTGTAGATCCTAAACGGTGTTCATGGTCCCCACAGTAGTTGCAGAGTGAAGAACATCATTTCACCAGGCAGTGGCAGTGCATGCTTTTTACCCAAGAATTTGGGAGGCACATGCAGGCAGATCTCTGTGAGTTTGAGGCCAACCTGGTCTACAAAGTGAGGTCAGGAACAGCCAGGGCTGTTCCACAGAGAAATCCTGTCTTGGAAAAAAGAAAGAAAGAAAGAAAGAAAGAAAGAAAGAAAGAAAGAAAGAAAGAAAGGAAGGAAGGAAGGAAGGAAGGAAGGAAGGAAGGAAGGAAGAAAGAAGGCAGGGAGGGAGGGAGGGAAGGGAGAGAGGGAAGAGAGAGAGGGAAGGAGGGAGGGAAGGGAGAGAGGGAAGGAGGGAGGGAGGGAAGGGAGAGAGGGAAGGAGGGATGGAGGGAGGTACGAAGGAAGGAGGGAGGGAAGAAAGGAGAGAGGGAAAGAAAGGAGGGGGAGGAAGAAAGAAAGAAAGTCGTTTCCCCATGCAAAGGTTTACCTCAGCAATGTCAATAAATCATCCTCTAGTAGTTTAATTAATTCTGACTTACATACTTTAGTGTAATTCATCTTAATTACATTTGTTTTAAAAGGTCTTGAAGGTACTTATATGACCAAAGTGTATCCCATATGTTTCATTTTTCATTTGCATTCATAGAATCTTAATATGGTATTTTATCTGCCTTACTGGTGGTCTGATATGCTAATTTGTGTCATTCAAAGATCAAGCTGAACAGATTTCCATGATGAATAGGACTTCAGGGATGAAGGGTCATTCCACTGTGCAGGAAAATTTAGAAGCCTTGCATGGTTAAAGAGGTGGAATCACCAACTAATGAGACACATCTAGAGATTCAAGTGCTCTTTTCATTCCACAGATACAGTCGCTACTGATAAATAGATGTACTTAAGGCTAGTAAGAAAAATGTTAGTACACTTTACTTCATTCATATTCATCATTAGTTATTAAGCACATTTGTTCTGAACCAGGTGTAAGGGTATAAATAAAGCTGACAGTTCAATGGGCAAGTTATATATAGAGTAAGAAAGCAAAAAATTACTATAGACATTGATATAGTCTTAAATTTTCATGCTTTGTTGAAAAATTGGGAAGGAAGCATACTACTTGTACAAAGTAGAAATTACTTTGACAAAGTGTTGTGTAAGTTGAGGTTGAGTGGCATTACATAGGGGCAAGAAAAAGAGGCAAGAGCAATGTGTTACATCTGGATAGTATATAAACATGACCACTCCATTGTAAAGACTACTTCCAATAAAGGAGATGGTCTTTACTGTACACACAAGAGGGAAAGCAGCCAGTGGCTCTTTCAGATCAGAGAGTGAAAGTAGACTACTAAACAGGACCAACAGACTGGATCTGCCCATGAGAGACAGAAGTAGAGCAGATAGAAAAAGGGGGCATACAGTCACTGGAAAATGAGGAAAGCAGATAAAACGGGAAGGTAAAAACAAAACAGAAAAACAGAGTGGAATGGAGGCAAAAAAAAAAAAAAAAAAAAGAGAGGAGGAGACAGCATATCTGAGATAGCAGGGTGATGAGAACTGAGTAGTTGGTGGTTGGGGGCCATGAGAAGAGCTAGCTAGCATGCTAGCATTGACTCTGAAATGTATAACAGGTATTTGTGATACTGAGGGAGCCTGGAGGTCCCCATGTGCTTTGGTGTGCTATTAGGCACCACAGATAGCCATTTGTCCCTTCTGCCAGTGATATGGGAACTGCCCCTTCCATTAGAGGGGTTGGCTTTAGATGTCCCTAAGGAATGCTGACTTTTGCCTAACCGCCAGAATGTGGGGATATGGAGGTTTTCTTGCTTTGTTTTTTGGATAGATAGGTCTGTGGTGTATAACCAACTACTGTACAGAAAATACTCTGGTTCATTTGATGAAATAAATGAATGCTGGGATTGACAAAGATCACTGTTAGTGGCACAAATGACCAGGATAATTGAAAGCTTTGTATAAAGAGAACAACATAGGCAATATAAGCTGACTTTTTTAAAAGGTGGAAATATTTTCATCTCAATGTGTCCACCCCTGTGTATGGCCATCAACCCCTCTAAGACTTCAAGTTTCTCTCTGATATTAGTTAATATCAGAAATCGCATGGCTCCCAGTTCTCGTACCACCTGATAACAAATCAGATGCAACAGAAACAAGGATATTTAACAAAAATAGGTACAGTTCCAAGAGAAGTGGGCTGGAGCAAATACAGAAATGAGTAACTCATGAAATAAAGAAAAGATGATGTTTTTGTATCACATAGAATTATACATGAAAGTTAATACATTATATATTTAATTAACATCTTACATTTCCACTGAGGGGCAAGTGTTTTAGTATTTAGAATGGGCCACGGGTCACTTTCATCTCTCTACACTGCCTCTTCACTCCCATCAGTGAGTGGGTTTAGCTGACCTGAGTTTTTGCATATGCTAATTTTGTGAGGTTTTTGGGCAAAGCCTTTCAGAAATCACTATCCAGCCTGCTCTCCATCCTCACCTCTGACTATTGGTTCTTCCACCAAGAATGAATTATCTGATAGGAGATTTAAAAGAGGATACTGTTCCTTCTTTCCTCTCATCCCAGTTCATATATATATTTTAAATTTTAAATAAGCCTGTTTTACATATCAATCCCAGTTCCTGAACCTTCCTGTCCTCCCCTGTTCCCCCACCAACCCTTATCCCATCCTCTTTCTGCTACCCAGGGAGGGTGGAGGTTCTTCCATGGGGAGTCTTCAAAGTCCGTCATATCATTTGGAGCACGGCCCAGGCCCTCCCCCATGTGTCTAGACTGAGAGAGTATTCCTTTATGTGGAATGGACTCCCAAAGTCCACTCTTATACTAGGAATAAATACTGATCCACTACCAGAGGCCCCGTAGACTGTCCAGTCCTCCCAACTAACACCACATTCAGGGAATCTGGATGGGTCCTATGCATGTTTCCCAGCTGTCAGACTAGAGTTCATGAGTCCCCTTGTTCAGGTCAGCAGTTTCTATGGGTTTCTCCAACATAGTCTTGACCTCTTTGCTCATCACTTCTTCCTTTCTGCAACTGGATTCCAAGAGTTCAGCTCATTAGTTCAGCTTCCATCAGCTACTAGATGAAGACTATAGGATGGTATATAATGTAGTCATCGATCTCATTATCGGGGAAGGTATTTAAGGTAGCCTCTCCACTATTGCTTATATTCTAAGTTGGGGTCATCCTTGTAGATCTCTGGACATTTCCCTAGTGTCAGATTTCTCCTAATTCCTACACTGGCTCCCTCTATTATGGTATTTCTCTTCTTGCTCTCCTCTGTTCTTTCCCTGACTCAACCTTCCTGCTCTGACACGCCCACCTCTGCCCTCCCCTTCTCCCTAACTCTTTTTCCCCTCCACCCCAATTTGCTCAGGAGATTTTGTTCCTTTCCCCTTCTCCAGGGTACCATGTATGTCTCTCTTAGGGTCCTCCTTGTTTCCTAGCTTTTATTCTGGTGTGGATTGTAGGCTGGTGATCTATTTCTAAAAACCATACGAGTGAGTACATACCGTGTTTGTCTGGTTGTGACTGGAGTACCTCACTCAGGATGGTTTCTTCCAGCTCAATCCATTTGCCTGCAAATTTTAAGATTTCAGTGTTTCTTTCTGCTGACTAGTACTCCATTGTGTAAATGTACCACATTTTCTCCATCCATTCTTCATTTGAGGGGCATTTAGGTTGCTTCCAGGTTCTGGCTATTACAAATAATGCTGCTATGGACATAGTTGAACAGATGTCCTTGTTATATGAATGTACATCTTTTGTTATCCCAGTTCTTGAAGAGGGGTCTGAAATAATCATCAATTTCACAATATCTCTCTCTCTCTCCCTCTGTGTGTGTGTGTGTGTGTGTGTTTCTCACTGTGTTCTCACTGTGTGTTTGATGTATTTGTTTGTGTGGGCATGTGTTATTTACATGCTCAAGTAGGTGTATGCACAATTGTGTGCTGATGGCCATGTATATGATGCTAGGTGTAGGTACTGGTGTCTTCTTGGATAATTTCCACCTTTTATTTCCCATACAATGTTTCTCACTGAACATGACTTATCACCTCATTTAAGCGAGTAAATGAGACCCAAGATCCATGTCTCTTGTCCTTCCACCTGCCCCCAGTACTGAGATCACAATTATACATCATGTCAAATTTTCACATGGGTACTGGGGATCAGAGCCCAGGTCTTGATTCTTAACACTGTCACATTATTAACTATGCCATTTCTCTAACTCTTTCCATTGAGCTAAATAACAGACAACGTGGACTGGTAAGATCCTCCCTCCCCCACCCCCATAAATAAATAAAATAAAAACAAAGTTTCTTTCATTGTAGTTTGCCAACGGTAAGGAAGTCAAGATCCTTACTTAGTTTGAGAGTTCAGGTTCCCTTTCTCTTAAAAACCAATGAAGCCTTTACAATTGTCTATCAATAAGGATTAGTAATAACAAAACAACACTATAATTATTGCTTTCACATTATAATTATAGCTATATTAGTATATGTCAATTTATATATAAAAACAGTTCAAATTAATATCAAATACTTAGGGCATAGGACAACCCACTTGAGCTTATTTCTCAACAGTGTAAAAGTCTGCATCACCAAGCCAGCATTCACCAAGCCAGCATTCACATGAGTTTGAAGGGGAGGAAACACTTTGCACTATCCAAACCCATATTGCTTGTCTCCACATGGTCCTTCTCTATTTATTTTCCTACTCTGACTTGAAGCCTGTTGTCTAGGTAAGGGATCTCTGAGCTTGCAGGGAACAAAAAAAGATCACTGAACTGTGAGGGGAAAGCTGCCATCCAAACACATGTGGATATTGTACATAAGTGAAAAATAATGCCTGCTAGGCACTATTTACTGAATTTTGTTACTGATTGTTGAAGCAGTTGGGGGTAGAAATAAGTGGCATCATTACTGGGCATCCATCAACTGTCAATATCTATTGGTTAGCTCAGTGGACCTGGAATTCCTGGTGCTTTAAATTACTCAGAAGGTAGCTATTACTCTAGGCACAAGAGTAATTGAAGTGCTTCAAGCAAGGAGAGAATATGATCTAATTTAAGGTTTTAGAAATATCACCCTGGTTGGCAGGGGGAAATGAGTTAAAATAGATTAACTGTGGTGTTTAAAGGCAACTGAAGAGTGGGGAATAGTAAAAAATTATAACTCTCCTAGGAGAAACAGCAAGGATTGTGTGAAAGAGTGGTAGGAGATGGTGTTTGGAGGGATGTTTGAAAGAGTGGATTGTATTCATTTCCACCTGTGGAATGGAGAACAGCAATCCTAAAGCTTTTCATAATTAACTTTTACTTCAGAAGTGTGCTAATATTCCACTCTGTGGCTGTGTCTAAAGTATATTTAAGAGCTGTTTCTTAATTTGTATAGGACACCTCCCAGATGACAATTTCTCCTTAAAGAAAAAGTACAGGGAAAGAATTTAGTTGTAAATAATTAATAGTTCTTGATCATCTGTTTCAAAAAAGTGAGACAGGTGCTTTCAAACATTTGAAAATAAGGCTTTAATCAAGATATAAGTACCTTAACAAGGTCTCAGATGCCAGGCTCTACAAGTATTTATAAAATTAAAATTATATCAGGTTATAAATTGTATATAAGCTGAGAGAAAAAAAAAACAACAGAATCCAGAACAGAGACAAAAAGAGTAAACTGAACATGGCAAACTGACTGGACATGAGGGATGGAGAAACAGAGTGAAGGAGAAGAGATGAACATAGAAAGAGGAGAGAGTATTCAACATAGACTACACTTTGAAAAGTTCTAGTGCTCATTGTTGCCACTGAATGTTAAAATATTCTGATTTTATAAATTAGAGCCTTACCATTTCTGTCCTTTAAATGTCATTGGTTCACACCAATGACTTTTAAATCATGTGAAGAACTGGGATTCTAAACATCTAACAACTGTAACCTTTTAATAAGTGGCTTTGACTGGGCATGTATTTGCTTTAGGAATTTCAGCCATCTAAGTTTTATATTTGTGTTCTCAGATTTCCATATATAAAGAGCTATAGTGAAAGACAAAAAGAATTACCTGAAGATTTTAGGAGAAAGGAATGCAAAAAGTACAATTTATATGAAGATTCCAAATTTAGCTTGACATCTCTTCTAAGTGTTGACATAACCACTTGTACTAACTCTACAATACATTTCTCATGTATAAAATCAGTGTTTAGTTATAATACATTATAAAAAGATAAGAAATATAAATAAATGTTTGGCTAATTATTAGTTTAGTTTTTTTAGTGTTACAGCATGTTTTTTTTTTTTTTTAACAAATGTTGGGTATTTGCGTATATTTTAAAAACAAACTATACCAACTAATAAAAACATCAGGTGATAACCGGACTCGGTTCCGTTGGGCTCCCTCCTCTTCTAAGCTATGCGTCTCTATCTTCTCAAACCGACGTCCCGCAACCAGTCATGGACCAGGTAATGCAGTTTGTTGAGCCAAGTCAAGGACTCAATTCGGCTGGTTAAAAGATGCACCAAACCCGATAGAAAAGAATTCCAGAAGATTGCCATGGCCACAGCCATAGGATTTGCTGTCATGGATTCATTGGCTTCTTTGTGAAACTGATCCATATTCCCTATTAATAACATTATTGTGGGTGGCTGATTGTTCTCTCTTCATGGGAACTAGTGAGAGAAATAGGGTGTGAAAAGCTCCATGAAGTAAAAAGTTGCCTGTATACTTTGTGGTTTTTTGTTACCTGGATACTTTGTGGGTTCTTTTCTTCCCTTCCTCCTCCCTAAGAGGTTTTCTATTTCTAAATTAAAATAATTTCAAAATGAAAAAAAAAACATCAAGTATGTATTACTATATTGTACAAATGTATGTTGAAATATAACTATTTATGGTCATCAAATATAGACCCAATTTATAATACAAAGGTATTATTTTTATCTTTAAAGTATTATTTTATCTTTCTTATATTTTTCAAGAAATTTAGAGTGTATTTTCAGATTTAATACTGAAAAATCATACTTGAAGAGAAAACATGACATATTTTTAAATACACATACATTTATTTGTAAATCAATCCAAGTCACAGTTTTTCACCAAAACGAAACTGTTCCCATACTAGTTTTACTGAAAAAAAGGCTTGAGAAAGTAGAACAACATTATCAGGTCTGCACTGCACCCTAGTGGCAAGGAGATAACACATACATGTGGATTTCTTCCAGAAAAAGTTAACAATTCTATCTTAAATTGCAGTTTTGCTGTACACCTTTCAGTTTCTTGGATACAATTTCATTATCATCTCTAAAGTGACAAAACTAACAGTGAATTGGATGTAAGAAAAGAAGAATGTTTCAATGTGTTTGAGGAAAGAGTGTTAAACTAAAACTTGAATATGGACAGAAAATGTCCTCTTGAGATAAAAATATATATTATTTTACTCTATTAATCTCTAACCAACATTCTATAAGAAATGAACGTATATAAAGTAGTTCACTAAATACTCATGAAGTAAATATAAAAATCATTTATTCCATGACATACAAGTAGTAAGGTTGATCACCTACATAATAAAGTATTTTTGTGTTCTAAATTCCAATTGTTGAAGAAATTAAAAGAAAAGACTATGTAACAATTAAGTCTGCATTTTTAGATCATATAGCTAAAGTTGAGGAAAGAAGGTAAAATACTCTTCATATACCACACACATATTGCCTTAATTTCTACCTCAGTAGTTGAAAATGCAATGGAAAATGTGTAAGTGAATGATGGCTGAAATTATCAACTATTCTTTCAAGAAATGTAGTTAAATGGCTGTGATCTTAGTCTGATATATTCTGAAAAGACTTGACATTTATCAAGCCATGAGAGGAATCAATAATGTTCTCATCTTTAATGCTAAATAATGAAGCATTGCTTTAAATCTCAAATAGACTCAAAATTGTGGAAATATTTGAATCACCTCTAACTAAAACCCCCATGGCATTTATGGGTTTCTTTTGTGATTCCATTATATCTATGTACAAAAAATGTCTCCCTAAACAAAGCGATGACAGTTATATTTCTTTGGCATTGTCCCTAATCTGTTGTTCCAAGACATTCTGTATCATGCTGACTATAAACTGCAGTTTGGGTTTCAGAGAGTTAATTTCCATGCTCCAAAGATAATTTAATACTCCAACTGCCACTTACAGATAGAATAATTGGCTTTTCAAAGCTAGTCACCCCCTTCACCTTGTCTCTTACTGCCCTAAAACAGCATCCCTTGAGGTGGGAATCTATTTCTTTTCTTCCCAGAGGATAGGTTTACATTGGCTACCATAGCAACCAAAGCTGACTGCTTTTTCTGGCTTCTTTTTTAAGCATCAGTGTGGTTTTTTTTTTTTTTTTTTTTTTTTTTTTTTTTTAAAAATATTATTCTGTAAGTCACCAGTCCTGAAAAAATCCTTGTTTAGAAGAACTTGGCTTTGTCCAAACTCAATTTTTATCCTAAATAAAACATACATCCTGTCATTTACTCATTTTACTTTTGCCATGCACCACAACCCTCCCCCTCAACCCCCAAAAGATGCAGGCATGTTGTGAGAACCACATTGGTTGCTGAATAAATATGAAATTCTAACACATCACCATTTTTGTCATTAACCAACCAACCAAACAAACAAACAAAAAGGTACTTCCTTTTTAGACTTCAAACTTAGTTTGTTTTTTTTTTTACAGAAAAGTTTTAGCAAAAAATCATCACAATGTAAACTTCAGTATTTTACATGTTTTCTAGTTTAAATTCTCCCTTATACATTCCTTATAGTAATCAATAAAAGGCCTCCTAAGTAAATTCTCATTTGAGGCCATTTTTTTGTGGTTTTCATGTTTTTTATTTCCTAAATTTCAATTAACTTGTTTCTCTTAGGTTTTCTGGTGTTGCAACAAAACACATGACTAAAAAGCAAAGTGGGCAAGCAAGGGTTTATTTGGCTTATCCATGACCAAGGGCAACACACGTAAAGGAAAAGAATTAATCAGGACTGGCTTACAATTCAGAGGTTTAGTCCATTATCATGGCAGCGAAACGTGGCAGCATGTAGGAAAACAGTGCTGAAGAAGGAGCTGAGAGATCTACATCTTGATCCACAGGCAGCAGAAGAAGATTATGGGACCACACTGGGTGCAGCTTGAGCATCTAGGACCTCTCAAGCTTTCCCCACAGTGACACACATTCTTCAAAAAGCCCTTACCTGCCCCAGCAAGGCTCATAACTCCCTAATAGTGTCACTCCCTACTTGAACCAAGCATTCAAACACATGAGTCTGTGGGTGCCAGACTTATTCAAATGACCATCCATAATACCCTACAATTTAAGAGAAAAATTACATGGGGATGATGACATATTATATTACAACAGAAATAACTTGAGTGTCACTTGGTAAAAAGCTTTTGAGAAGTGCCAAATGCTGTTGCAGAAGAATAAGTTTTCAAGACATAGTTACTATTCCTGGGCTATTTGTGGGATCCCCACTAGGAAATACTAAAAATACTACAAACACAGAGGATACTAACAATATCCTATTGGTGCCTGTTTGGCACACAAATAGATAACAAGATATCTTCTAGGAATCAGTATGTTCCATTGAAATTAAGTTAGCCCATTTTATGAATGTGCACATTTGAATAACTAAAATGGTATCAAATAGAAAAGTTTCTCAGGTCCCATGCCTTAACCTCAAGACCTACATCCCAGTCTGACCTCAAGCCCTATGAGCCAGGTTTAGGATTCTCTGGTTTGGGTAGAGAGGAACAGGGTGAATCCACCCTTGAGACAGAGTTCAGAAAACTGTTTCCCATTCTTAACCTCCTCAGCATTACAAATGGCAGGATTTATATATTTTTAATTATTCATATGTCCTGCTGGAAGTCACATGACAATACATTCTGGTAGAGAAGAGGAGAAATCAGCTAAAACTCTGGCAAATATACCTTGCATGGCTGTCCTAGACTCCTAGGGGGAGAAGCTGGGGCATAATTAAGGCCTTAGACTGTATGCGTTTTGCAGACCTCAGAAAGTTTCACTGGTCCCCCTATCTATTGTCAGCAGAGGAGTCCAGGCCTGGGCCCTGAAACCATCTGCAGTGCTGTCTCAACAGTAGCCTCCAAATAGCATGGCCTGGAGTGGAGGGAGCATCCTGCGTAGATTTCTAAACCCAAGGTCTGCCTATGTTTATCACTTGGGCTCCATGTAAACCTCTCTCCAATGGGCTGCCTTTTCAAAGCCATGGGAGACTTCATGGAAATTGGAATCTATCATTCTCAGAATGAAGAATGCCCCAGTCCTCTCAGAAGAATCATTCCAGAAAAATACACGGCTCTGAATAGGTGTCAGACCTCAATGGAGAGAAATTTTAAATCTCAATCTTTACATAAAGCCATGTTGAAAATAATGCTTAAGTGTAAAGCAATAACTCCAACACTAAATGTTTAGCTCCTAAATCAATTTTCCAAGAAAAAAATCTCAAGATTTTTGGAAAGATGGGTGAGTGTATGAAGGCTGGATTTAGATGAATCCACCAGACCCAAGATAAATGCGAAATAGTTAGGGATAAGAGTATATAGCTGCAGCAGTCTTCCAGCTTCAGAAGATGTGTCTCTGTCCACCCAAGAGAGCACAAGCCAGCCACTCCTCTACCTTATAATTAGTCACAGCTGCACCTGGAGAAACCACTCCCCAATAGGTGGGCCATCCCTACAAGTTCACTGGCAAAACAAGATGTCCCTACAAGTCCAGATCACTGAAAAAAAAATACTCTAAGAAAATCATTAATTCTTATATAAGACAAACATATTCTTTAAAGTGTAAATGAGACTAAATTAAAAGAACATGAAACAAATTAGAGGGCTTGAACTATTATAATATGGGCATTACACATACAATGGTGTTTGTGCATAACACAAAATATGTATATATAAACGTATGTGTATATATATATATATATACATACGTATATATATATATATATATTCCACCAATAAAAAGTGTTGAGTCACTCAGCATTAATATGCATCACTTAGGATGATACATACATCCAGATAAAATGGAAATACAGTTACAATCAGCTATGATTTTTAAACCAGTATGAACTTTCAAGAATATGAATAATCATTGTATGTTTATAAGTTCTAACATTAGAAGTAATTTTTATCACTGTTGATCAGTAGTGTACTAACCAGCTACTTCTATGGGTAGAGACAACTAAGACATGAGTGGGACAGCCTACTGCAGAAATTATGAAAAAAATTACAAAATAAGTAGTACAGTAACTTCAGACTTTGGTTAAGAATATAGGTTATTTCCTGGGATCTCTCAAATTTTGATTAGCATCTCCTTCAGTCCAGAGTGACCTAGAATTGCACACTTAAAAGTTACTGAAAAAAGAAAAATATTGATAATATTTAGCCCCAATGTATAGAATTTGTCTGTTGTAATGACATGCACCACGAAACCCATAAGTCAGTATCAAATATCTAAAAG